>NC_068300.1:35126392-35426392 GCF_025860055.1 Xyrauchen texanus | reverse complement strand
ACTGACAAACAGATAGATAGACAGACAGACAGATAGATAGGTAGATTAGAGATAGATAGACAGATAGATAGATAGATAGATAGATAGATAGATAGATAGATAGATAGATAGATAGATAGACAGACTGACAAACAGATAGATAGACAGACAGACAGATAGATAGGTAGATTAGAGATAGATAGACAGACAGACAGACAGACAGACAGACAGACAGATAGATAGATAGATAGATAGATAGATAGATAGATAGATAGATAGATAGATAGATAGATAGATGACAGACAGATAGGTAGATTAGAGATAGATAGATAGATAGATAGACAGACAGACAGACAGACAGACAGACAGACAGATAGATAGATAGATAGATTAGAGATAGATAGACAGACAGACAGAAAACATTCTTGCCTATATTACACTCAAATGTTTAAAGTACATTTTCACTTGTAACTTGATTCGATGACACTAACCCAAACTCTACCTCTCATTCCAGCCTGACTATCATACAGTAGCTGCACAGATCTCAACACCACCTTCAAACTATCCTAGGATGTTGTGATTCATTGTTAGTTTTTGTCTTTTATTATTTCTGTTATTTATTTGTTGTAATTATTAATTATTTCTTGTAGTGTGAATTCCATCTTCATTGTTGTTATTCTTATCTATCTTTTATTATTGGATTAATTTCTATTGTACAGCACTTTGTCTTAACTTGACTCAATCCTAAAATAAAAAATAAAATCTCACTCCATTCTTTCACCACTGTCTCTCACCTTCCTACCTACTTGTAATTTGAAACTTTGTAGCACTCCTTGTGTTATTGCCTCATTACCACAAATTGCTTTTGCTCTATTCCTCATTTGTAGGTCACTTTGAATAAAAGTGTCTGCTAAATGAATACATTTAAATCAGTGGTGTTGTAGTATCAGAAGAGGTAGGCATACTGTGAATGTGTGAAGGACAAACGAAACATTTGTTTTTGACTGCCTTTGAGAGGTAGCAGTAAAAAATTTAAATAAATAAAAAACCCAAAAAGAATAAAACTTTTGTTCAGCAAAGTATATTGTCTAATATTTACTTTTTAATATGTTTGTGTTGCTTTTATATTTTTATTTACAATTAACATTAATTTGATCAATTCTAAAAACGCCTTTTTTGCTTAAATTACTGTCAGGTCCCAAGATCTCGAAACTAATTTAGAGGGGCGTGGCTTAGTGGTCCGGAAGTTGTGTTTAAATGGTCATGTAGGATAGGTCTACATAATACATGTCCTTTTTGAACTCGTCAGTGTAAATTTGCAATTCAATCGCTTTTAAACCATATAATGTTATTATTAAGGTGTGTATATATATATATATATATATATATATATATATATATATATATATATATAAATTTCCCTGTTACTTTTCTCAGCGAAAGTCCTGACTCTTTCAATCACAATTGTTTGTGATTTTTGGAGAAGGCTTTTAATATAATTTTATTAGAAATTTCTGGACGGATTTTTCATACCAGATAGCAACCCTTTGTAATTAATAGATTTAAGTGCTTATAATTATTGCTATGAAATGTCTCCACAAAACAAAAAAGTCCTCCTGCGATGTGAATGCATCTGCCGGTCAATGAGGAAGAACTCTTTTGTCCCGCATAAGAAACAACAGAAGACTCGAAATATTCGATAGTGACATGCGCCACCCAGTGGTTGAAACTCTATTTTCGTTGTGACTCTTATTTTGACATAACCGGATGCTGTCGAGGCTAAATGCAGTCTGCTAAACTGCAGTCTGGAAAATACTATTTGATTCTTTGCAGCGGTCAAAAAAACGGATCAGAGCTGCTGTGTGACTGAGGTATGTCAGATAAGTTAGGGTGTTGATTTTTATTTTAGCTATGCATTGTAGGATGTGTTTTTGCAGTTGGTTAAAGTCTGTTTCACGCTGTCAAGATTCAGTCCGCCCGAGTGTAAAATCATTCAGTGCACTAAACAGATACCATGATGTTTTCTGTACATAGTATTTTTATGTTTCTTGGAGTAGCGTGCAAATACAATGATCATTCAGTAGCCATAGCAAATAAACATGGGAGTAACATTTTATACGACCAATAGTTCTTTCATATGAGGGTGCTCATCTTTTCTACAAACAACACTTTCTAAACAAACAAACAAACAAACAAACACACACACACACACACATCATCGTTATTATTTCTAAGTTAGATTGCATAAGGGATAAAGAACTCTTTGAGGCTTTGTTTGAATCATGTAATAACTGTGAGTCAATTCAGAGTTTTGACTTGGAATACATGTGACCAATGAGAATAATGCATTTCTGTACACAAGGAATTCCTTCTTGTGCAGTGGGATGCAGGATATCTTGGTCATATTTTATCCTAAAGTATAGAGGAAAAAAAATATTATTTTTAACTATATTTAACTACAGCTCAGCCTATGTTTAGGACCATTAAAATTGTGGAATTATTTTATGTGTATTAATCACATTTAAATGAAAAAAACAAGGAAATCTCTTTCACACTCATTACGGTAATATTGTAATGAAACCTCCTGTGTGCGGAGTTAGAACAATGATAAAAGTATTTGAATCTGAAGTTTGTTCATTTTGAAATTTAAACACGTGACATTCAACAAAACGGAAGACATTTTCAGAGAAGAAAACCTGCAATTTTACATATACATTTTATTTACAGCGAATTCCTCTGAAAAAACAAACTGCTTAAAAATGTGTAAAATACGCCACACAAATGTTCAGCATTATAAAATGTCAAATGTGTAGAAGATTTTAGCTTCACATACTTTTGTCATTGTTCTAGCTCCATACAGCTGAGGCCCAATTATCTTTTACATTTTTTTATTAAAATCAGCAAACATTAGGTACAAAATAGTACAATCCTAAACATGAGTACAAGAACAATACTGGCATGATTCACAATTATACTTCACAGGTATACTTCGCCATTTCAATTATAAGCTTTTTTTTTCCACATAGATTTTCATTAGTCAGCCAAAGCATGGCAGACCCGGCCCGTGTGAAAACTGAAGTGGTGTTCAGTGAGACGAGCACGTCTACTGACAGGCCCAAACAGAGCGAGGGCTCCAGTGATGGCCCAGTTAATGCCAGTACCACCTCTGAACCTACGGCAGTGCAGACCAGTATAAAAGAGGAAGGCAAAGGGGTGAGTCGCTTGAAGATTAAATTTGGTTAATTGTAGTAACACTTGAAATGACTTGATATAAATAATGAATTATTTGGGCTAATTCGTTGTTTCCCTGATTTATGTCACCGTTTTTTTCTTTAGAGATCAGCTGAAGATACAGCTGCTGGTGAAGAAGAGGACGAGGCGTCATCATCTCTACATCCTCCTCCTGCTACAAAACTAAAAGTGGAGCATGAGAAGAAAAAGGAGAAACGACAAAAAGTTGATGAAGATGAAATACAAAAGATGCAGTGAGTTCCAGTAGCGTATATTTAACTGCTTTAAGGTGTTGTACGTTATGGTGATTATTATATACAGGAAGCCAATAATGATCTAAAATAAACCATTGGCACTTTCCCACTGCACGTTACGGTTTGACTCGCCTCACTTTTCTGAGCTTGCGTTTCCATTGGCTGGTAGATACTAAAAAAAGTATCAGGTTCTAGGTACTATACACAGTGGAAAACCCCCAAAAAAGCGTTTAGTTGAGTTGTACTGTGCAGTGGAAAAGCCCCTCATGAAAGGGTGATCAAGACCCACTTATTGCAAGACTGCTTGCCAACTAAATGGACAAGAAATATTGATTTGAGATGTTTTTTTTTTCTATTGGAGTAAATGGAGATCATAGTAATGTCAGGCATGAAAATTGCACAGCATTGTTTGAAATTGGTTGTCTGGGATAGAGGTGGACAGCAGTGGATTTTGCAGATACAGATAACTAAGGTGGTTGACAAGGAAGATAACCTTAGAATATTAAAATATTTTCTAAAATGTTTCTTTACTATAGTGGTTAAAGATAGAGGCTACAAGAGTCCAAAATTAATAAAATAACATATGCTGTTCATCGTTCAACCAAAAATCCCAATAATAACTAGAAAAAATAAGATTTGGTCCATAGCATGGGACTTTTAACTATATATACCAAAAATCCACCAGGGTTCTAATTTTGAAATGTCAGTGACAAGGCCCTGTTACAATGCTCTATATTAAGCTAATTAATATAGTTTATTAGCCTAAATATTCATATATATATATATATATTTCACCAGATGAGGTTTAAGGAAGAATAAGAATCCTCCAGTGTCAGCCATAGAGGAACAAAGGAATTAAATATATTTATCGGTAGGACCGATATATCGGTCTACCTCTGTTATTGGACAATGGTCACTATACAGTTTAGTGGTTGCAAAACAAAAATAATTTTAATGTTGAATTGTTACAACTGACCAATCAGAACCAATATAGAGTCGAGTTGTTAGTATTAATCTAAAGAAGTAAGCAACACATCAGCTTTAACAGTTATCTTGAGCTATAGGTCTGATGTTTCTGGTTGGTAGTTTGAAGGCTGACATGTTTGCTCTATTCTTTTAACCCACAGAGTTTTAGTTTCATCATTCTCTGAAGAACAGCTGAACCGCTATGAGATGTACAGACGCTCTGCTTTCCCAAAGGCCGCCATTAAAAGAGTAAGCTCCCAAGTCCAGGGCAGTCTCACAAACGAGGTGTCACCATGCCGATGATTTTCCTGCACCATGAAAACATCACGGACTGAACAGTCTCTCTTCAATTTGGATGATTCTGTCACAGGCTCTGCATACTTATGTTATCACGAATATTGTTGCGCATTTAATTGCAATATTTGTTATTATACAAAGATTTACATCATTTTAGTTACATTATACTAATATATTGATATTTTAGATCCGTTAAGCCGAAACCATTCCTAAACCCAATCAATTATCATCAGTGTAAAACATTTAAAAGGCAGGTTAATTCAGTGAAAATAATTTGATTACATTGCACTGTTATATAGAAATGTGTGAGCTCCTAACCTCACCCCTACACCTAATGCCTCCTACACACTACACGACTTTCAAAGATGTCGGATCATGATACCGTTCACATTACACAACTGTCTGTCTTGTCACTGAAGTCGTAGCGTGTTCAAATTACATGATGAATCGGCGACAGGGGTGAACACATTACAAAACATTTCACTATTGACGAATCCCCGACGACTCTGCCTGGACTATAAATTACATTTCACAACAGAATACATGCGAGAAGTGATACGAGATACGAAAACAAATGATGATCATACGTTATGCATTTCAGAATATGATGTGTATGTTTTTAATCATATATTTTATTGGTTACAATATGAAAAAGTACCTCCTACTGAAAAATCTACCTATTTGCTCACATGACTGTCCAAGAGAATTGGCAATTTCTCTCCAACCCTTCTCTTTCTCCAACCGGTTGTGGTACAGTTCAGATGAAACATTAAATAGGCACTGGTGCTCGTTTCAATGTTCACACAAATTTTCCTACATTTCTTCGGTCCAATAAGACTTTCATGATACCTCAGCTATGCTAGTTGATGTTCTGTTCCAGGTACATCAGGACTCCTCCCACTGAACCTTCCCGTGCCCTGTTTCTTGTTCTCTCATTGGCTGTAGGTCAATGCTGCAGTTGTATTCAGTCAAAGCATATTTCACATTGCACGATTTGGAATCGCAGACATGTCCAGATATTTAACATTCTAGATATCTTGCTGACGCGTCGACGCTTCTCTCAAATGGCGTCTTTGATAGTTCATACATTGCGATCGTCGCTCACGGGAGCGAGCTCCAATTTGCCTATGATTTCAGGCTTTTGTCGGCAATCTCCACAAAACTGTTGGCGAGTGAAAATCGGGCCTAGTGTAAACTCTGCATAAAACTAGCCAATTCTCAACCATATAAAAGTCATAACAAGCAAATATAAGTACAGACACAATAGTTTATTCCAAAAAAATAAAAAGTACTTCACATACAAAAAAGTTGCAGCCTCCGAAGTTACATGATAGGAACCGAGTGAAACTGAATATTTTTATGGCTGAAAATCTGGCAGTTACATAGAAACATCCAAACATAACAATCAGTCATTATTTTGTATTATAATACAGCTGTTTTGATCATTTTTATGATTCTATTCAAATTTTTTGAGCCGCAACTTCTACATTCTGTAAACTCCTTTTGTGTTGCACGGCACACAAAATACCAAATAAACGATAAATCATTGATGAGTAACTGAATTTTAAAATGTAATTTTAAAGGAGACCTATCATGCCCCTTTTTACAAGAAGTAATATAAGTCCCAGGTGTCCCCAGAATGTGTCTGTGAAGTTTCAGCTCAAAATACCCCACGGATCATTTATTATACCATGTTATAAACACCTCTTTTTGGGTGGAATCAAAAACATGCTGATTTTGTGTGTGTCTCTTTAAATGCAAATGAGCTGCTGCTTCCCACCCCCTTTCTGGAAAAGGGCTGTGCCTTTACAGCTTGTGCTATGGTTACTACAGCAACAACAAATCAGAACCTATATGACTGACAGTGTAAATATCGGAGTTCAGGCAGGGCTGGACTGGGAAGAGAAATCCGCCCTGGATTTTACATAGCAATTAGCCCAAAAGTTGAGCGGGGGGTTTTCGCTATCCTTATCGCGGCCCATGTTCGTGGGCGGCCCGCTCGTTTCTCCCGATGGCCAGCCAGTCCCTGATCGGCCCCAAAGTGCGTCGGCCCACCGGGAAAATGCCCAGTATGCCAGATTACCAGTCTAGCTTGTCCACTGCGTCTTCAATGGATCTGATGCCGAGAGTACATGAAGACTCTTATGATCACTTTTAGAGCCAACAACAGAACACTTATGATGCTTACTCAGCTGAGACATTACTCTTCTCACTGTATCTGCTCCAGAGCGGAAAAAAATGGCAAACTGTGTGTAGATCACTCAGGAGAGGAGGGTGGAGTCCATCACCAGTCATTGGCGAGGCCTAAAGTGATGTCACGTTAGAGCAGAAACGATAACCGTTCATTTTGTCACACTATTTTTGATGAACAGAAATATAAGAAAGAGGAGTGGGTGGACTTTTAACATTGTAGGGTGGTTGTGTACACACACACTGCTGACTCACATTTATGTACAAACACCATGTCAACGTGAATTTTGCATAATAGGTCCCCTTTAAAATGCAGCCTGGACAAAGCAATGGAATGCTCCGAAATGAGTTGAATATGGCATCAGGTTGACATTTAATATTCCGACCAACAGCTATGTTTTGGTGGTACAGGCAAAAATTCCCCTCAGTGATGTTTCATCATGAAAGTGTTTTTAAGTCACAAATTCCTAAAGGAATGTGTACAAAATTGCAGTTGGAATTTCTGTCATGTGAAATTTGAAAAGGTTGAGAGATGAAAGTTTTTTTTTCCCCCCCGTTTTCCAGCTAATTCAGTCCATCACGGGATCATCCGTCTCTCAAAATGTTGTCATCGCCATGTCAGGAATCTCTAAGGTGTTTGCTGGGGAGATTGTTGAGGAAGGTCAGTAAAACACAGTGGAATATCATTAAACTTGTATGGGTAGTTGTTTGTGTCTATTGATTCACTCTCTGATGTTTTTTATGTGTTGCAGCTCTTGATGTGTGTGAGAAGTGGGGAGATACGCCACCTCTGCAGCCCAAACACATGAGAGAAGCCGTGAGGAGACTGAAGAGCCGAGAGCAAACCCCCAACACTAAACACAAACACATTCTCTTCCACTGAAAGTGGCCCCCTCTTAGATCTTTCATCCCTTTGGAAAACACTCGGCGGATCAGCAAAGTTGTGGGGAAAATTCAGACAACCCATCTGGCCTATTTGGATCTCTCATTATGCCTACAGTCTCTACTCTGGAGCAAGCAACAGACTTAAAATGAATGGACTGACCACATCTCCATTTGTTTTTATTTAAAAGTTTTGTAATATTATTATGAATATGATATCTTTTGAATAAACTTCCAGTCATACTGTAATAGGCTGAAACACGTGATCACTAAGGTGACGAGGTGGACATTCAGTGGTTAAAAGTGACCAATACATGGTCTGTGTATGAAAGCTAACATGTTTGTACATTTATACTGATGATTTTATTTCTGTTAATGTACTGAAATTGTACAAATCTATAAATATTTCCTCTATATCTTTCCATGACATGTTATACTCGATAACTTGACTGACATCATAAAATAAAGGAAAACAAAGTTACACACTTCAGATATCTCCAACATAATTTTGCTGAATGGCTGATTTCACCACCAGTGTGTCATTTCATAACATAGATTTTCAATTAAAGGTCACATGTCATGACACAAAACCTCCACTATCAGAGTTAAAATTGCACTTTTACCGCATCTTAACCCTTAAATGAATACATCAGGTCTTTAGAGACCCAGGACCTCATTCAACCCTCTGTACCTCATCCATTTTTTTGGAGTTTTGCCCAAACCTCTTTAGTATTCCCCAATCTATCTCATACAAATAATGTGGCACAACAAAATGGCAAATTGCAACTATATATATATATATATATATATATATATATATATATGTGTGTGTGTGTGTATGTGATAAAGGTTTGGTGGATATCTGGAGGCAGTTGCATCCTAGAAGTAGGGATTATACATTTTACATTAACATCATACATTTTACGTACTCAAGGCTGGATTATTTGTTTTATACCTTCTAAGTGTATACATTGTGTAAATACCTGTCAGATTGGTACTATTGTGCTGTCTGATCACGGCCCAGTATACTTGTATATTACTTTCAGTATCAGGGTTTGACCTGATGATAACTTCATAAACTACGTTTTATACTCAGCAATTAGTGTAAACATTATTTCCATGAGCGAGATGCATGATGACACAGAGGCAGAATACATGCAAATTCTCAGTAACGGTGAAGATGCCACACTAAATAGTGGTTGATATAATTATCAAATTTAGTGCACTGGTAACACACTGTGTTCTTGTCCACAACCAAATGCCAAGACCCAGACCAAGACACTGAGAAATGAGAACCAGATCCAGACCAAAACTGCCTTTTCAACCAAGAATCCAACTCTGGTTTACAGCAGGTGTGAGCAATCTCAGGCACACAGAAGGGTAAACTTTAGCATGTGAGCAACAAGACAGGATATTATATGTTGGTATTTTTATTTAGTTATTTCAGAAGCATTGTTTTGACTAACATATTTAAAAGTAATTGTTAGGCAGAATGACAACAATTTGAATGTATAGATAAAAGATGCAATCAAAGTGACGGAGGCTGTCGTTCTGAACGATTCAAAGTCTCACAGTAGAAAGAAGCAGTTGGACACTATTTTTCAGATAGGAGTGTTTTTGTTTATCTCTAATTAAACATGACACCAATCTGATACTAAGTGAGACATTCACAAAAGTGTTTCCATAACCACACAAATGATTAATAATAATAATAAACAATAATTATCAGTGCTTGAAATGGGCGGGTATTCACCAGTACACAGTAGCCTATCTGCACTTCTTTGATTTAGTCTACAGAGTACCGGAGTTGTGCCGGAGTGTACCTAAGATTATCACTTATTCAGTCAAGTTTAATATTGTAACGCGGAAGCATGTGTAGGATCCATGTGCAGAGTGTTTATTTAAAGGGCAATTCCAGAGAAAAGTCCACAAAACCATCAAAAGGGTCAGACCAGAGCAGCAGGAGAACAACAAACAAATCCAAAACCATAGGAAAAGGCTAAGGCAATGTACAGAGTACAAATCTCAGTAATTCAACAAGAAAGAATGCTCAGAATTGTAACAGCAAGGCAAACAAGACTTTGCAATGTTTGTAGAACAGCATTCTTCCACCTAAAAAATATTGCTAAATTACGACACATGCTCCAGCAAGATCAATAAATAAACTTCAATTGGTTCAAAATGCAGCAGCCAGAGTGCTGACAAGAACCAAGAAATATGATCATATTAGCCCCATTTTATCATCGTCACATTGGCTGCCTGTTAAATTCTGTATTAATTTAAAAATTCTGTTAACTATGTACAAAGCTTAGAATGGTCTTGCTCCACAGTACTTAAGTGATCTTCTTCCATCACGTTCAGTATGATCACAAAATTCTGGCCTGTTAATAGTTCCTAGACTATCAAAATCCACAAAAGGAGGTAGATCCTTTTCATATTTGGCTCCTAAACTATGGAATTGTCTCCCTAACACTGTTCGAGATGCAGACACACTCTCTCAGTTTAAGTCCATACTAAAGACATACTAAAGATATATTTAGCCAGGCCTTTAGTTAGATCTGCCGGAACCAGAAACAGAGATCATGATCTATAACTCTGCAATAAATTGAATGGCATCTATGCTAATATTATTTTATTTGTTTCCCTGTCTCAACCTCAGGATTCCTATCCTGATGTCACCAGAACCGGCTGGATCCAGCTCGATTCCTGCTTGGTGTTGGACTCTACTGCTATGTGTCGCTGTGTGATGATGACTAATAGCAGCTGTACTAGCCAAACATCACTTCAGTCTATTATGATGGACTTCAGAAGATGAACTGATGCCAACTCCAACCGTAAGACATGGGATACTTCCTATGCCATTACCTGAACCTTGGATTTAGGATAGACCTCACCAAAATGACCGGCCAGGTTGAACTGCAATGCACCTAACTGATCTCTGCTTGCATCACCTCAGTCTATTGATGGACTACACTCTTGAAATAGAAAACATTGACTATCAATGAATTGCCAGCAAAAGCCTTCTCCAGAGGGGAACTGGCCCCCACAGTGAGTCTGGTTTCTCCCAAGATTATTCTTCTCCATTAACCAACATCTTATGGAGTCTTATAAACTACACAATGATGACTCGAAGACATTATAGACATTACAGTTTTATCTTCTGTTAATGTCTGATCTTCTGTAAAGCTGGTTTGAAACGATGTGTGTTGTGAAAGGTGCTATACAAATACAAATGACTTGACTTAAACCATGTTCACTTTGAGCACATGAAGGATCTCTTGGTGCTGTACAAGAAGACAGTTAAAGCTGCTAGAACTGTGCATGTTTCTACACAATAACTACTAACTGCCTGTGTCTAGTGCTGCTTGTGGTAAAATATAAAACAATTGGATGACATGTAATTTCCTTCAGTTAAATACTGATAAAACAAAGGTTGTTATAATCGGCCATGATTAAAAAAAAAAAAGTCAGATTGAGTCAGCACTTAATCAGATTGTCCCAAATAATCAGCAAGTGGTGAGAAATTTGGGAGTTTATCTTGATACAGATACAGTGGGTACGGAAAGTATTCAGACCCCCTTACATTTTTCACTCTTTGTTATATTGCAGACATTTGCTAAAATCATTTAAGTTCATTTTTTTTCCTCATTATTGTACACACAGCACCCAATATTGACAGAAAAACACAGAATTGTTGACATTTTTGCACATTTATTAAAAAAGAAAAACTGAAATATCACATGGTCCTAAGTATTCAGACCCTTTGTTCAGTATTTAGTAGAAGCACCCTTTTGATCTAATACAGCCATGAGTCTTTTTGGGAAAGATGCAACAAGTTTTTCACATCTGGATTTGGGTATCCTCTGCCATTCCTCCTTGCAGATCCTCTCCAGTTCTGTCAGGTTGGATGGTAAACGTTGGTGGACAGCCATTTTCAGGTCTCTCCAGAGATGCTCAATTGGGTTTAAGTCAGGGCTCTGGCTGGGCCATTCAAGAACAGTCACGGAGTTGTTGTGAAGCCACTCCTTCGTTATTTTAGCGGTGTGCTTAGGGTCATTGTCTTTTTGGAAGGTGAACCTTCGGCCCAGTCTGAGGTCCAGAGCACTCTGGAGAAGGTTTTCGTCCAGGATATCCCTGTACTTGGCCGCATTCATCTTTCCCTCGATTGCAACCAGTCGTCCTGTCCCTGCAGCTGAAAAACACCCCCACAGCATGATGCTGCCACCACCATGCTTCACTGTTGAGACTGTATTGGACAGGTGATGAGCAGTGCCTGGTTTTCTCCACACATACTGCTTAGAATTAAGGCCAAAAAGTTCTATCTTGGTCTCATCAGACCAGAGAATGTTATTTATCACCATCTTGGAGTCCTTCAGGTGTTTTTTAGCAAACTCCATGCGGGCTTTTATGTGTCTTGCACTGAGGAGAGGCTTCCGTCGGGCCACACTGCCATAAAGCCCCGACTGGTGGATGGCTGCAGTGATGGTTGACTTACTACAACTTTCTCCCATCTCCCGACTGCATCTCTGGAGCTCAGCCACATTGATCTTTGGGTTCTTCTTTACCTCTCTCACCAAGGCTCTTCTCCCCCGATAGCTCAGTTTGACCGGACGGCCAGCTCTAGGAAGGGTTCCGGTTGTCCCATTTAAGGATTATGGAGGCCACTGTGCTCTTATGAACCTTAAGGGCAGCAGAATTTTTTTGTAACCTTGGCCAGATCTGTGCCTTGCCACAATTCTGTTTCTGAGCTCTTCAGGCAGTTCCTTTGACCTCATGATTCTCATTTGCTCTGACATGCACTGTGAGCTGTAAGGTCTTATATAGACAGGTGTGTGGCTTTCCTAATCAAGTCCAATCAGTATAATCAAACACAGCTGGACTCAATTGAAGGTGTAGAACCATCTCAAGGATGATCAGAAGAAATGGACAGCACCTGAGTTAAATATATGAGTGTCACAGCAAAGGGTCTGAATACTTAGGACCATGTGATATTTCAGTTTTTCTTTTTTAATAAATGTGCAAAAATGTCAACAATTCTGTCAATATGGGGTGCTGTGTGTACAATAATGAGGAAAAAAAATGAACTTAAATGATTTTAGCAAATGGCTGCAATATAACAAGAGTGAAAAATTTAAGGGGGTCTGAATACTTTCTGTACCCACTGTATTTTGAATACCATGTCATGAAGTTAATTCAATCTTGTTTTTATCAGTTAAAGAACATTTCCAAGGTGAGACATGTCTTGAGTTTCAATGATACAGAGAAGCTCAAACATACTTTCACATTGTCTCGTCTTGATTGTTGTAATGCCCTTTTTTCAGGGTTAAATCAACGCATTTTAGCACGGCCCATGGCGGCTAGACTTTTGACCTTCGAAGAAAGTCTTTTAATAATATTCCTCCAGTTTTAGCTTCTTGCATTGGCTACCAATTCATCTTAGGGTTGATTTTAAGATTGTATTAATTACATATAAGGCATTACATTGGTTGGTGCCTGAATATTTAGCCATACAGTTTTTCCCAATTGGTAAGACATTTCTTGAAACAGAGGCTCCATGTTCAGAACATTTTATTTTAAGATGACAAATAAATACACAAATCCTTTGAATATCCATTACTCACTAATAAGATGTATTAAAACAACACTGTAATGCAGTTTTCTCAGTTTAAATAAAAAGTGCATTGAAAATTCTTCATTTATAATAGCGCCAATGAAGCGTTGTATCCATTGTAGGCTTTGTAATATGCTGTAATGTACATTTCATCAGAGCGAGCAACCGACAGAAGATACACGGTTTTAAATATAAGAAACATTGAATTAATCATCAGTGGAATATTTGCACATCGTTATGGTTCACAGAACCAACAAAATATCAGTTTTACTTATTTGTTCCATAACTTTAATTGTGGTGATAAAAAATGTGAAATCTTATTACTTTAATGAAGAGGTCAGGGGACAAACCAAACCCTTCAATTTCATCCACATGAAGTCAAAAGGCCAAAATACAATGACAGTTATAGAGACAACTTTCACCCCAGGCCAAGAGACAAATGAACAGGCCAGTCTTTCTGTGCTTGAGAACATTTGCCTACAACAAAATCATCTGACACCTTTAAGTGTAACAAACAAGTGACCTAAACATTCATCATACAGATTATTTGCTTTAACTGTACACAAAGACATAAAAGTAAACTTAGTACCAACTACACAGCTAAAACCAATCATAAAAATGAGTAAAGCTTTTAGTTTAAAATCTAAATAATTTGATCATACACATAAGCAATACTCATCTACAGTATGTGTAACAGTACAAGTAATAATACCCCTAAAAATGTCAAAGTTATATATATATATATTTAAAAGTGGAAGGCTTGAATGAGAAGTGTAACATGCTTTTCCACTAAATCAAATCATTTCGGAGTTACTAAACACGATGTCGCACTTGTGAAAGATTTCAAGTAAAGCATGCTTTAAACACCTACACAAAAAATGTTTTCCATGCACTGAAGTTATTCATTACAATAATCCTTCTATTACTACATCTACAGAAAATGTATCTACACTTTAGTCAATTGTATCCATCAGTTTTCCAAGACAGACATCTCAATACACTAATACAGATAATATTTAGTGTATAAAAATGCTACACATTTAACAGGGATGCAAACTCATGAGAGGTTTAAAGAGGTGCTTAAGTGTTTAAGCTTAAAGTAACCCTTTCAAGTGATTTTAATAAAGAAAAATGTAAAAAATGTACCGATCAATTTGGGAAAATTGGCTTCAGAAATGGTGACTTCAGCTGAAAGGCAAGTAGTTTGCATCCTTGATTTAATTTTCACTCCAGTATAGAGTAATCTCAAGTTATTCAACTTCTCACAGTAACCAATAAATCAATAATTATGGGTTCCATTAAGACACCTTGGCTCTTAAATAATTCAGCACAAACATCTGAAAACAGAGAGTGGATGTTGATATCACACAGGCCTAGAGAACATACATTCTTCCAGCTGTTGACTTTTAAATGGCTGTTTAAATGAATATTTTCCATACTAATAATGTATAACTTAAGTCTAGTAAATCATCTCTATACTTATTACTAATAGAGGCAATTCATTAGACCCATAATACTGCTTTTACCACAAACATTCAGTGAGACTTGCGATAGCCATGTACATGCCTGAAACGTCATGAAATGCTGTACACTTTAGCATCTGTACTTCAAACAATTTCTTAAGTACATGTTACATTACTAAAACATTATTCATATTACCCAGTCATCTCATCTCCTTAAAATGTTTAACTAGGGAGAAATACATCATCACCTCATTTGTACATGTTCAAAAAGGTTCAAGTAAACATGTATTTAAATTAATATTGTTGTCCAATCGTACTGATTACTTCTGTGCATCTTTAAGTGATTTAAGTGTAACAGACTGTAACCAAAGAAATGTAATGTTTTAAAGCAGTTTACAATGTAAACAAATTTAGTGTAGGGGATTTGGGTATTAGAGTGTATGAAAAACTGACAAGCTACCATTGTAATACTGAAAATCTCACATTTATAATCAAAAGCATTTAGAGCAGGCCTACAAAAATCCTGTGCACAATACATATGAACACTAGCCTTGGCGCAAGTGTTACTTTCTATTCTGTACTGTACAGTATGACAAATGTGTTCCTACTTTAGTGGACAAGTAGGTAATCTCGATACCCTGACAGATAGGATGACTTTGTTAACAAAAGTACTGTCTGCTGTACAAGGAATCTCATATAAAGCTCAATTTGTGATACAGTGCATTTAAGTCAAAAAGCTTAAAGTGCTTAGTTTGTCCTTTGAATGACTCAAACATCAGCAATCCTCTAGAACAAAGGTTGGCAACCTTTTTGACAGTGAGAGACCTTTTTAACGGGAAATATTTTATTTTTTAATGTCATACATTTTTCAAAATGTTTGTTCTTTTCCCTTAAAAATGTAGTTTTGAGATTCACCTTCACTGTGGTTTAATGAGGGTGCATGCCAGGTTGAAAATCTTAAGCATTGATAGCGGTTCCTTCTTATTTACGTCAACTTTTACTCTGTCAGCAAAAAGCAACAAATAAGAGATGTAGTAGGCTTTCATCTGCTGAACCGAACCGACTAAAGCAAAGTGGATGCCTTTAGTCGCTCAATTCACTGAAAGTGATGCACAAACGGCTTCCATGCACTGCGCTCATCTGTTGACTATGCAGTCTCGTCACACTATAATAGTGTTTAGCTTCCCATTATAATTACATAAAACACGCTGTGTGATCAAGAGGAAAGATTACATCAAGAGGTAGGTTGGTATGCAGGTGCAAGTGACTTCATAGTAATAAAGGTTGCCAACCCCTGCTCTATGCTTTTCATCGATGCAGCTAAACAGCAGCCTATAAGAAACTCACTGTACGGCTCTGTTCTGAAAACCTAGTACGCTGCCCTGCTGTCTACTAGGGATGTTGATGATTAAACAATGATCAATAAGTTGTTGGTAATAATTTAATCGACTAAGCTAATCAATTGTTAATTAATTGCAATACAAATGCATTCAACAATCATACAAGCACATGGCAAAAACACATGTTACTAAGCTAACTACATGATACTCTAGAGTGACTAATGTTTACAGTTGATTTCAATAGTTTGATGGTAGCATGTTGCTACGCTAACAACATGTTACTCTAACTTGATTTGAGCTTACAGTTTGATGTTAGCATGTTGCTGAGCTAACTACACGATAATCTAGACTGACTAACAGTTACAGTTGATTTCAATAGTTTGATGGTAGCATGTTGCTAAGCAAACCACACGAATATTATCAATGAGCATTTTTGTCCATGAAAGGTACATGCAATGTTGCCTTATAATTTGGCATGAACAAGGTAACTTAGAAGGCTGCATAATTTGGCTGCCTAACTTTTGGAACAGACCATACTACAGCAATTTACATGATGACTTAAAATGCTTTCTATGTAGGCAGCTTACTAGGTTTTTGGAACAGAGCTTACATCTACCAGTGCTTCACAGGTGTGATACTAAAGGGAGAGTCACTAGGACACATGTATAAAATCTCAAAGCTTTCCACAATCCTGTGGTAAAACTAACAATTACTGATCATGTGTGAGAAGCACGCAGACAAAAAGTGAGGAGGGAGGGGTCTCTGGCAGTGAAAGAGTTTATCAGTCTTTGTTTACATCAGTCATCCTCCAGTTGCGAAGTTTATGTATTGGTGTGGTTCTGTCACAAACAGAAAAATGTCACTATGCGGGAAGACTCAATAGAGAGCACTCGGAAAGAAGAGATCTTGATGGCATCTGATCTTGCACTCACTCAGACATTAGAGAGATTAAAGGTAGAGAAAATAACTTTGTCATAGAATATCTAGAAGGTGAAAATGAGTTATTCTACACCTTGTTTGAAGTCTAGTTACTTTTCCTTTCAAGCTCATAAAGTGAAGGAAGGGTTGTGTTTCCTGACTTCCTGTAGGAGGTGGTCTCGGTCAGACAGAGCTTTCTCAAGAGCTGACTGGACATCAGCGAGCCTGGACTCCAGAGACTGCACAAACAGAGAAACAGGTACACATATGAAACATACTAATGTGATTAAAAGGTGAAGTTGCAAAATACGACTCGATCCATGAAAACTAAAACATTTTTAGACTTAAGAAGTGTAATTAAGATATCAAATGCTACAGTGGACATTTGAGAGTGTTCTGCTGTCCTCGAAAGAAATAGTAGCTGAGCTCTGGAAAATTGCACTTAACACAGCCCTAACAACGAAAAATAATTTTTGTTTTAGAGTTTTAAACCTTATTTTAGAACTCCTAATATTAAAAACCATCAACCTCTGCTGATTATCAGCATACAATGCAAAAAAACGATGATCTTACTGAGAATTTGTCTTGTTGCCCATTAAAAATATCTAAACATCCTTAAAACAAGATAGATTTACTTCAAAAGCAAAACTACATGAGATATTTTGTCTGTTTTTAGAGAAATCTAACAAAATTAACATTTACACTTTTTGCCAATGAGGTAGGGGAAACAAATTTGATTAAAAGTGAAAAGAACTCATTTTCTTACTTACCTGGAAGTTTTTTTTTCCTGGTTTTAAGCATTAACCACTAAATTGTGTTACATTTCCCTGAAAACAAGACTTATGCCATTCTGCTTCTCAAGGAATTTTCTTTTCTTGTTTAAAGGAAGTTTAGATATTTTTACTGGAAAAGAATACAAAAGTACTAAGACAATTATTTTTTTTCTGGTGTACCAGCGTCCAAAATGCTACCTACACAAAAGCATTTCCTGTGAAGTTAAGCCAGTCATATTTGTGTCAACTAATTTTCTAATATATTACCTTGTTCTTCTCTTGAGTTCCAGAGCAGGATTGGCCAGTTGTCTTTCTGTCCACTTCTTTCTCAATCACTGATTGGCTTTGAGCAGCTGCATGTGTAATAGTGAGGCAAGAGTGAGACAAAGGAAGCAAACAGTTAACAGGTCAAAGATATCTTGTAATCTGAGCTGTTATCGTCACTTAAATAATATCTGAAGGATCAGGAAGGACTCACATCTCAAGCTGAGGATTCCATCATCTAAACGCTCCAGCACAATGCCATCTAGAGAGAGGAGCACAGGAACTGGCTGAGGAGCAGTCGGGTAGACATGAGGATTATCATCCTGACAGAGAGAGAGAGACAGAGAGAGAGACTAATATCTAAATATTACACCACAACTTACACTGGCAGGAATTCTTCAAGAATGACTTATGCCTGCTTTCATCTGGTGATAATAGCATGATCTACACTCACTGAGCACTTTATTAAGAACACTATGGTACTAATAATGTGCCCAATGTTCTATTCTGCTGTTGCAGCCTGTCTGTATAATAAGCCTAATTGACATAGAAAGGAGGCATTCAATGACTGAATTAAAATACTCAAGACACAGCAGAATTTTAGCCCTGATTGCACATACAGTACCTTAAACTAGATTGTGCTTGGTTATTGAATAAAACAGGTTTTTGTGCTGTAATACCACGTGCCGAGGCTGTCTTCAAGAACAGTAGCACTATGCTTGGCTTGCAGGTATTTTTTTATTATTATTCTTAATTCTTTTAAATCAGTTTGTATGCAATGACTGTATTCCTGTAGACATCTCACTACTAGCAATGTAGAAAGCTTTGTTGATTATAATGGGAGTGATCTAATTTTGTTACATCAGGCCACACAATTGCAGTGTAGACACACTGTCATCCACACAATGTAGGCCTAGGCGCATTACAAACAATTTATCAATTTGGCAGATGCTTTTATTCAAAGCAAATTACAGTGCATTAAAGGAATAGTTAACCCAAATTAAAATTCTCTCATCATTTACTCAGCCTCATGCCATCCCAGATGTGTATGATTTTCTTTATTAAATGAACACAAACAAAGATTTTCAGAAGAATATTTCTGCTCTGTTGGTACTTACAGTGCAAGTGAATGGTGACCCGACCATTAAAATTAATCCATATGACTCCAGTGGTTACTTATTACCAATGGTAAGTTATTTTTTACCCTGGATGTAAACGCTGCCACAGACACACTACGCTCTACTTTAACAACCTGTCTAGACAGCATCTGTCCTCTCTCCTCTAGGCCAGCCGCATGACACCGCCCAGCCCCTGGCTCTCTGACGTTCTTTGTGAACATCAAACTAACCTCAGGGCGGCTGAGAGGAGATGGCGGAAATCTAAAGATCCAGCAGATCTGGGTAAGAATCAGTCTCTGCTTGCATCTTTTTCAGATAACATTAAATCTGCAAAAACATCCTATTACCAGGAAAGAAAAATAGCACCATAGACACTCGCAGTTTATTTAGAAAATTCAACACACTCCTCTGTCCTCCCCCTTTACCGCCTGACACCTCACTTCTCAGCAGATGTCTTCGCCACATTTATTTACTAATAAGGTTACAGCAATCAGCAATACATTCTCTGCACCACGCCCTCTCAAACACCCACCTCCTGTATGTAGCTCTTATATCTCCATGTTCTCTCCTCTGACTGACAAGCAGGTCTCTAAACTCCTCATCTCAAACCACCCCACCACCTGTCCCCTTGACTCCATTCCTTCCCACCTCCTCCAAGCCATCTCTCCATCCATCCTACCTGCACTAACACACAAAATTAACACATCTCTACTTACAAGCATGTTCCCCTACTACATTTAAGCAGGCTTAATTAACCCCACTGCTTAAAAAACCTGCACTTAACACCACACAAGTAGAACAGTACAGACCAGTTTCTCTCATCTCATTCATGGCGAAAACACTTGAAAGGGCACTATTCAATCAGATCTCTGCCTATCTCTCGCAGAACAAGCTACTGGATGACAATCAGTCAGGCTTCAAAAGTGAAGATTCCACTTCACAGACCTTTCTGCAGCGTTTGACACAGTCAAACATCAGATCCTACTCTCCACCCTCTCTACTCTAGGCATCACAGGAACTGTGCTTGACCGGTTTATGTCCAATCTCTCAGGTAGGTCCTTCAAGGTAGCCTGGAGAGGTGAGGTGTCCAAGTCACATCAGCTAATTACTGGGATACCTCAGGGCTCAGTGCTTGGGCCACTTCTCTTCTCTATATACACAACATCACTGGGACCCACCACCCAGGCACATGGATTCTCTTCCACTGCTATGCCGATGACACACAGCTCTACTTGTTTTTACACCCCAACGACACAACGGTGACTGCTCAAATCTCTGCCTGTTTAGCAGAAATCTCGGCCTGGATGAAGAAACATCACCTGCAACTTAACCCAGCGAAGACCGAGCTCCTCGACATTCCAGCCAGTCCTGCTGTTGAACACAACATCACAGTTCAGCTGGGTTCATCTACAGTAACGCCTTCAAAAACGGTCAGAAATCTAGGGATAACCATCGATAACCAACTAAATTTCACAGACCATATCTCAAAGACAGCACGATCATGTAGATTTTCACTCTACAATATCAGGAAAATAAGACCCTTCTCTCTGAACATGCCACACAACTTCTTGTTCAGTCACTTGTCATAACTAGACTGGACTACTGTAACGCTCTCATTGCAGGCCTCCATACATGCGCAATTAGGACCCTGCAAATGATCCAGAATGCAGCAGCACGTCTGGTCTTTAATGAACCAAAGAGAGAGCATGTTACACCACTCCTTGTCTATCTTCACTGGCTGCCAGTTGATGCACATATCAAATTCAAGGCTCTGATGCTGGCATACAGAACAGTTACTGGGTCTGCTTCAGCATACCTACAATAATTTCTGCAGAGCTACATTCCCACCAGAAGCCTGTGGTCAGCTAATGAGCGGCACCTTGTTGTACCAACACAAAGAGGAGTCAAACCACTTTCCCGGACATTTGTAAGTCGCTTTGGATAAAAACGTCTGCCAAATGAATAAATGTAAATGTTAATCCAAATCTTCTGATGTGATCTAATCACTTTGGGTGAGAAACAGATCAGAAACAGATAACTTTTCATGTGAAAGTGGAGATTTATAGTAAAAAAGGACTTAAATATTGATCTGTTTCTCACCCCAATATATCCCTTCTGAAGACATTTATATAACCACAATGATATTTAGAGCTTGAATGTTCTGGTCACCATTGACTTGTATTATATGGACTTACAGATCTGAAATATTCTTCTAAAAATCTTTGTTTGTGTTCTGCAGAAGAGAGAAAGTCATACATATCTGGGATTGCATGAGGATAAGAAAAAGATGAGAGAATTTTCATTTTTGGGTTTAAAGTTTACATGTATTCCTCCCTGGAATGAAACCCATATCCTAGGTGTTGCTAGCACCATACACTACTCGTTGGGCAACAGGATCTCTTTAGGCTACCATTAGCTCTGAACTGGATGAGAGTGTCCGTTCCTCACTCTCACCTTTAGTATAATTGTAGTGTCCCACACCCAAAGTCTCATTGGCTGTGTATCTGCACCGAGTTCATCCTCCAGGAAGGGGCCTAGAGTACTTAAGGTAGAAGCCAGGAGCTCAGCTCTGCACCCTGTCAAACACATCTCTATGAACCCCACACTTTCAGACAGAAGGGAGTGTCTGCCTGCACGTGGCCCCATCTCCAATCTGACTGCTACTGTCGGGGCGCCGGAGAGAGGTTCCGGTGATAAAGAAGCACTGGGAGAGGTAGAGCCAACTGTGTGGAGTGAGGAAATATTTAAATTTAAGAAATTCTGAGAGAATGTTTTGTTAAAGCTGTGTTATGGAAGAAGTAGCATACAGTCGGTTTGTGCTTAAAAACATGATAACAACAGACTTACAATTGGTTACCATAGAAAAGGAGAAGAAATGAGTAATGAGTATGTGGGATGGCCAGATGACCATATGTTTAAAGTAGCAGATTATATGCTGTGTTTCACATATTATTAATTAAATGAGGTGGTTGTAGAGACACATAACCAGTTTATATACTGTTAAAGAAAAAGTTGACATCCATTTGAATAAGTAATGCTTTGCGACTGGTCTAACTGGAGGTTAATATGATGTATTTATGAATTTATATCTGTAAAGCACATATATGGGATTACATAAGGCATAATTATAAATGTGATACAATTTTCGGGGACACTGTATTTTTTCTCTCCCCTTTTTCTCCCCAATTTGCAATGCCCATTTCCCATTGCCTCGTGGTGGCATAATGACTCACCTCAATCTGGGTGGTGGAGGACGAATCTCAGTTGCATCAGTGTCTGAGACTGTCAATCCGCACATTTTATCACATGGCTAGTTGAGCGTGTTAATGCGGAGACATAGCGCATGTGGAGGCCCACGTTATTCTCCACGGCATCCACACACAACTCACCACACGCCCCACGAGAGCAAGAACCACACATTATAGCGACCACGAAGAGGTTACCCCATGTGACTCTCCCCTCCCTATCACCGTTCTCCAAACAGATAAATCTTTCACATTAGCATTAATACACTGATGTTTACTGTGTAGTTGAAATGGACAGCTTCTGAGTGTAGTTTACTTGCGAGTTAAGCGTCCTAACCTTGCGTTAGTGTCAGTCCTACCAGCAAGTCAGTGATTTTATGGTTGCCAAGTTGTATAGGCACAAACTCCTGGGCTTCCAGCGCTACCACGTTATCTTCACCGCGCATCTCCATCAGGCACCCCATCCGACTCAGGCACAAAACTAACACAGACACCTGAAAACAACAACAGAACACAATCAAAGGTCAGACATATACACAGCTAACCTAGTCTAGATAAAACTCACCATGTCTTCAGCAATGTCTTCAGTGCTATGGGACAGAGAGCTGCTGAGATTATCTGCTGATAACCCTCCTTCTGTACCCGGTGCAGGACTAACGCTGCATGAGTGAACACCTGTACCATTAGGACGCAAAGACTCCACACCAGACTCTGAAACATAGATGGATGAGTGAGGTTTTTGTCAACAATTGTGCAGCATGTAATAAGTTTTAACCATTATAAACCATTTGTACCACAATAAAATCTCCTAATATTAAAAACCCGACTCCAAACAGAAATCTTCCAGTGAAGACAGCTCTGTTGATTATAACGAGAGCATACTACTTCTGACTGCCTCATAAATTCATTAAACATGTAATGAAATGAAAATAGAACAATTCATTTTCAACATAATATTGTATTATTTGTATCAAATGAAGTACTTTTATACAGAACCTCAAAGCACGATCCAAAATACAACACTGGAGTAATTTTTGCCAAATTAAGTGCTGTAAAACAGAGCATCACAGATGTGAGACACTGCTTAAATGTAATAAAATTACTATTGATTTATTATTAGTAGTATTATTATTAGTAGTAGTAGTAGTAGTAGTAGTATTAGTAGTACAGTGAATATTAGACCACTATACAGTAGTGATATATTTCTGTCTTACATTTTTCCATTTAAATTGAGCTTTTATTTTGGCAGAAACTTTAATTTTACATTTAGGCATTTGGCAGACGCTTTTATCCAAAGTGACTTACAGTGCATTTATTGCAGGGACAATTCCCCCGGAGCAACCTGGAGTTAAGTGCCTTGCTCAAGGACACAACGGTGGTGGCTGTGGGGATCGGACCAGTGACCTTCTGATTAACAGCTATGTGCTTTAGCCCACTACGCCACCAATTTTTGAGTGAAGCCCTTTCCATTTCTATGTGTTTTTGACGGAAGCTTCTCACTTCTGGAAAAGCAGGTTGCTACTTGACGCAATGTGATTATTAAACTGCAAAAGACTGCTATTTCATTAAATAAATATGTGGTCTGTAAGTGTTGCGCACCTGAAGTGAATTAGTGCTCTACTCGCCATCACCTGCTACAAACAGAGCACACAATGCTCATGATGGTGTTTTCATTTATAAGACAAGGAGCTCTAAAAAGGTATGAGGAGCCGGTGACGACACATTCAAGCACTAACATTTGAAGCGTGCAGTACATGCAAACTATATATTAATCTTAATCGTAGCCTTTACAGACTAAATAATCACACTAGGAAATAACGTGATATTAATTTCTGTGCAGATTGTTTAAGGAATGACATTCATATGTCAGATGATATGACTTTTTGGTATCTAAGCATTTTTAAGAGCATGAGTACAAGAACATGAGCGCGGTATTGAATCTGATTCTGATACTTGTATCGGTATAGCGATACCCTATTTTTAAGTGTTTCATAATGTGAAGCAACTGTATTTAAATAACTGGGTTATAAAGAAAAATTACATTGTTTAACAAATCTCTTTGGAGTACTCCATTCTTATTGGTCAATGGCACCATCAAGCGGTCTGATATTTCTGAATAACAATCACACAACTGGGAATCAAGTCATATTAGACTGGTCATCCATGTCATCTTTCCTGCTTGTCTTCCTCTGAGATTTTTAGAAGTAAGCTAATAAAATAATTTAGACTCAAATAAACATTTCATGTACATTTATTTGGCGAGTACTCTTTTAATAAGCAGGATAATGAGCTGTCAGATGGTCAAAATAGACACCAACAGAACTCCAAAATGGAGGTGGAATTCAGCTGTTTCTAGAGACTTTGCAATTTCTTTCTTTTTAAATAATAACATAATTTAACCCCGATTACCCTGTCAAGGTTTATTTTTGCGACAATGACTGGCTGACTGTACATAATCACATACTTATGCAATATATTGATTTATATAGCAAGTCCATGAGGATGTACCAGAGTCCATGAGGATGACAAAGTTTTCACTGATGTCGCTGTCAACGGATAAGCCATCGTCCGCCAGGCTCCCCTCAAGAATGGCACTGTCACAGGAATTTTGGGAAGGCGACTGTTTCATGGACTGAAGCCGCAGGTTCCCCATGATGGAGGGACTTGACTCTTCTGGCAGTGAGCTTTGCTCCCTACAGCCAAATCATCATAACAGAGGACCACGATTAATTAACAGCGGAGAAAAAATGAATTTAAACATCCCAGGCATAAAGAGCTTTGACCATTATTGGTTATGCAACATATTAAAGAGTTAGGTCACCCCAATTGTGCTAAATAAAAAGTTACTGAGGAATGATACTGAGGATGACCACAAATGATTATAAAACTAGTCTATATGACCAGATAATGACAGGACTCACTATGCATTTTTGGAGCTTGACAGTGTCTGTACCCATTCCCTTTTGTTGTATTGAAAAGACCCACTTGGGACATTCAGATAAATGCCTTACACTTTTTTGTGTTTAAAAAAAAATAAAATAAATGGGTTTGGAACAACATAAAGGTGGGAAACTTGGTGTGTAGTTTCAAATAAAGCCAAATGTGCTTCCCTTATGTAAATAAAGCCAGTCACTAGAACAGCCAAAAGCATTTGTACTGTGTGTACTGCATGTGAGCTCATTCAAAAGATGGCCAGTGTTTTCCAAAAACAAATAAGACTTTGTTGCAAGCTTAACCACAAGCTAACTGTCTCTGATCAACTGGTAATTTCTCCAGTTTAGACTGCTTCTGACCATGGTCAGGTGTTAAAAGCTAAATTATTTACAACTTGCTATAGATAGAATTACAAACACACCTAAAGCTAAACTAAGTTTAAGCTATAGCTAAAACGGATTTTCTACAGTTCTATTAATTTTTATTCACTCAAACCACTAACTGCTTATTACATCGCTCACTGGTTGTGATTGGTAAGTAACCGCAGGCGCTTTGCTGCATAGTTTTGCTAGATGTCTCTCATTTCACTGCTCATATCACTTCATTCTCACATACAGTGAAAAGTTATTTTAATAATTTAATTTCATAAAATACTCTAATGACTCTCAAATGACTCTGATTAAAATATTCGAACTCAAATACACATGTTATTTATTTATTTGATGTGGTTATCCTGATGTTACAAGACCTGATCACAGTTAGGGTATATTTTGTCATAATTCCAGCTTGAATATTAGGGTTGATAATCAAGAAACTGTTCTTATTCTGAAAAAAAACAAAAATCCAAATATAAATAACAGAACCAAACAATTTTCATGACTTTTGGTTTCATAAAGGGTTCTCGATCATGCTTCTTCTGCCAATGTGGACAAAACATTGTTCTAAAATACTCAGAAATGACAGTGTTTCTTAAGCTATCATTCTGCAACAATGAATGACAGTCATCAGCCGGTTCTTTTTAGTGAATAAAAAAGAAACTAATAAGTAGGGCTGAAAAGATTAATCAGCGTTATCGACAAAATCGACAATAAAAAATTGTCGAATAGTCGTTTGATCTCATATAAATGACCATGAGATCACATTAAACTCTAATGATGACGTGTGAGAGCAGCACTGCAGTTCACGTCTGACTGAGGAGAAGAATTACACAGACCACTGTCCAGATGCACTCTAAACTTTCACAGCTTCAGGTGATGTAGATCACAAAGTATGAGGGAATTATAATGCAATTAGAACTAATATTCAATTTATAATACAAAATATGTAAAAACAGAAGTGCTCTTGTTGTGGAATGGAGCTCTGCTGAAGCAAAACTTGCATGTCAAACATCTTTAAAAGAAACACCCCGGCGTTACATCTTAAATACAGTTATATTTAAGGCATTATAGCTTTATTAAAGTTCAAATAATACAGAAGCAGATCATGTAAATAACTGCAAACTCCGAAACTGGCATTTCTCTGTGCGGTCAGCGCCTCTTCTATAAGTTGCGCAAAGTGTCCCGATCTAAGGGGGAGAGATTGAAACTGAACACGGCTGATGCACACTCTGTCATGGGGATACTCGTCCCTCGAGCGTGCATGCTTAATGCAGCTAGATTATAACGTGATTGCTCATGAGTTATTGAATCATAATATATGTGTCACTGTGTGTTTATTATGGTGAAGAAAATTGGCAATACGCAGCTTTATTAATAAGAGAATATTTTTTATGTGAGTTAAAGATGGTTTGAATTGAACAGAAAGGTGAGAGAGTCTTCACCCCATTATACAATACAACAAAATACATTTTTGATTTGTTTTTGTTTTGGGTTATTTTCCAATATAAATATCTATAACTCCTTAAAAACAATGCAATTTTTTTTTTAGCAGCTATACTGCAGAAGAAAAAATTGTTATCTGAAAATCTAAAAAAGGTGCATTCACCTGAGAAGCAGCAGGTAAGATATTTAGACTTGCTTTTAGAGAATAGATCTTGAATATAAGTATATTTTGTCTTTACTGCACTCGCATAAGTATAACCAAGTGAAAAAATACACTTATTTTAAATCATTGATAACAATAGGATTTTTTTTTATTCTTTACTGAATTAAATTTAATAAAAAGTATTTTTTCCCCTTTTATTCAGTGAATGTAATTTAGAGGTATTTTGATGATTTTTACCTCTTTATAGTTAGAAAGCACGTTTAATACAATATTTTAAGTCGAGGGACAAGCTGAATAATCAGATAAGAGCTAATGATTAATCAGTGCAATAATCGCAGAATAGTCGATTAATCATTCTAATAATCGTTAAGATTAATCGATTATATAAATAATCATTATTTGCAGCCCTACTAATAAGTAATTTATTTAATCATGTTGGACTTCAGATGAACCAAGAATTTTAAGGTTTAAGATTAATTACTGGACTGGAGAAGCCTAATTGCTGGATGGTAGTTGATAAGACTATGTGTAGTTTAATATACACTTTTGAATGAATAAAAACAAGAATGTGTTCTTTTAAAATATTAAATCTTCTCATCATTTTTAACAGGCTGCTGAGGGCAGTAAATCCAGCAAAAATTGAATTTCCAAATATTTCTATGTTTTTTATGATACTGTTAATGAACCAGAATTGATCAATTCCTTAAAGGTGAAGTATGTAGCTTTTTTATGTTCAAATACGTTCTACTATCCCAGTTTATTGTTCATTGACAAATAAAAGTAAGCCATTCATGGGTTTACCTCCCCCAAAAGGCACTATAAAAACATTGATGTTGAATTTTGAATTGTATTCGCTCAGCTCCTCCCATCCTTTTGTAGCTCAGCCTATAGCATGAATTTGGGATGTGGCTACTTGTTCAGCCGGGGGAATATGAATATCAAATGGCAAACTGTAATGGGGTTCAGGAAAGGAGGATGAGGGAACCAGATCAACAAATATTTTAATTATAACATAAAACACTGAACTGGAACATAACAACTGATGTCGACGACACACACACACACAGCTCCGTCTGTGTGTCTCTCTCTCTCTCAGGCATCCCTGACTCCTCCTCTTATCTCTCTCCCACTGATTGGGCTACTCAGCACCAGGTGTGCACCATCACAGCCTGGCCATGCCCTCCTCCTCGTCACATACCCCCACCACCCGATTCAGGCCGGGCAAAGCTGTGGACTGACTTACTCCCCCCCTCCCATCCTGGAGGGGCGGAGTTGCCCCTTCGGCCATGTCCTCGTTGGCCGGTTTTCCCCACCTCCTGGGTACCTGGGTAGAATGAGGGGAGGAGAGGAAAAAAGGGCAGGAGAGAGAGAGAGAGAGAGAGGGAGAGAAAGGGAAAAGCAACGACCACATCGCCATTCGGCCCTCGGGCCAGCTGGGCAGCGGTCCTCAGCGAAGCAGGGCACTGGACCTCGCTTCCTGGTGGACGGCAGCAAGGCCCCCCACCTCCCGGCAAATGTCAGTGGCTCCTCTACCCTCTAGCGACTGGCAACGGCTTCTTCACTTCCTGGCGGATGGCAGTGAGCTCCCCCGCCCCCTGGCAGTCTTCCCCCATTGCTAGGTTCCGGCACCAGTTTAATGGGTGTTCGGGAAAGGAGGAGGCGGGAACCGGATCAACAAGACTTTAATTATGACATAAAACACTGAACTGGAACATAACATCAGATGTTCACACAGCTCCGTTTGTGTTCGTGTCTCTCTCTCTCTGGCATCCCGGCTCCTCTTCTCATCTCTCTCCCGCTGAATGGGCAATTAGCGGCAGGTGTGCACCCCCACAGCCCAGCCACACCCTCCACATCGTCACACAAATGTATACACAGGAAAATAAATTTAGCATTGCAAATTCGAAAACTTGCTTTAAGAAACAGAGTATGAAGTAAAACCAGAGTGAACATTGATGTTGCATTTACAAGTTGGAGGATTTTTAGGGAATTTAACGGAGACAGCAAACTTGCCAAGTTGCTTCCCGACAGGTAAGCTACACTCAAGGTATTGCCAGACATGTTAGCTCATTACTGTCGAGCTCCAGATAAATTCTTAAGATACTCTACACTCTATGCTTACTAGTTACCAGAAGAACCATCCTACCCTCATGTGCTGGATTCCCCACACACCTAGCTGCCATTCAATCCTGCGATGTTATCGGACGACCCGATTCATCTGCCACGCTTTCTGTCGGGTGTTCATATGTTATAGTGGTCTTATTTATTATGATGTTCATGTTTATCACCTTTTATTTAGTATGGCTTATTTGTAAATAGGGAATCAGAGAGTGCAAAAGGGCGGGATGAGTCTAAGGGGTGTTGGCAAAGGTCGTTTAAAAACACACTTTATTATTTTAATTCCGTTTGTGCCACTAGTAGCACAGAAATGACATACTTCACCTTTTAATTCCTTGTTAGATTACCATCTCTACAGATAATACATTATAAAAATGTACATTAGTAAAGCTTTCTTTATTAGAATGCTAATTCAATTTGGTTGTTTTTGAAACAGCTGACAACTTTCAAACCTGAACTAGATATGACCAATTTTTTTCAAACATAAAACAAATACAATTTTAACTAGGTTAGATCAAGACTTGAGTAGAAAAGATAACATCAATGCAGATGTTCTAAATAGTTCTTACTTGTTTTGAGGTGTGAAGAGCTTAGTCATAGCAGATCCTCTGCTCAGGAGACTGAAGGCATCTTTCGTGATGGAAAGCGCCCCCTTGGTGAGATCCAGGGAGGCACTGAATGCATCTTTCGTGACACCTTTAGTGGCATTCAGGGCACTGGACAGCTCCCCCTCCAGGCTGAAAGTGGAGCCATGTCGGGGCAGTCCCATAGGGTTCACTGGGGAAAAAGGAAGTGACTGGGCCAGAGCAACAGCATGACCTTCATCATCTTGCCCCATTGGTTTATCCATTCCCTCAACAGCTTCACAAGCCTCCTCCACCGATCCCTCCTGCTCTACATCTTCCTCCTGATCTACCGTGGAGATAACTTTTTCACCCAGCCCACTTTCCTCCAGCAGGTCAGACTCACTGGGGTGGTGTGTTGGCGAGAGATCAGAGTCTGTCAGGCTTGGAGTGTCCGTGTTCTCTGGAGATTGGGCTTCCTCTTCAGGCTCGCAAACTGCAGGAGGAAGCAGCAGAGCGAGCTCTATTGCCTCCATCAGGACAGAGACACAGACTGAAGGAAGATCCTCTCGTTTATGTTCCGAATGCCCCAAACCCTGGAAGTCCTTGCTCAAATTTCCAGCTAGTTTGGCAAGGTAGTCCTTCATCCTCAACAGTGCAACAAACTGGTAGTGGTTGAGCCACATTTTGACTGGAGTGATAGACTGGGCCAAGATATGGATGGAGGCCATGGGAGAGTTGACTAGTCCTTTGGTCTCGTCGACTTTATCAGATATATCATTGATACTTTGCAAAGAAGTTGGAAGGGGGTGTTTGATAGAACTTGATGGGGACATTGAGTCTCTGTCTATACTTGAACAATGAGAGTCTTTTTTGAAGGCAGAAGGGTGGCACATCCACAAAGACATGGAAAAGGGCTCCACGAATGGAAGGGCTTTCCCCCTGAGCCCTCGATGTGCCCCCTCAAAGCCTAGAGTCACTCGGGACAGACTGGTAGACCACATGTCCTGAGAGCGAGAAGGGCATAGAGGGAGTTCACTTTCCAGAGAGTGTTGAAGGAATGCGGATGGCAGGGGATGTAGGACGCTCTGGTCGCGAGGGAAAGGTTGGCACTCCATGGACTGGAAGAAAGGACAACCCGAGAAGCTGTTGTAGGTGCTGTTAAGGTCAGTGCAGGAACCATAAGGAGAGTGGCGAGTATTGCTGAGGACGATTTGAGGAAGACTGATACTCAGTAACTGAGGGCGGTCTGGGTGGTCCAGAATGGAGGATTCCAGAGGAATGATGAGCTAAAGAAATACAGAAAAGGGTCACCTAAAAAAACAGATCAGAATTTTTTCTTTCACTGTGTTTTGAAGATGCATAGTCAGGTTAAAAAGAACTTCAATGTGTCTCTAGAAACCTGAGTTCTGTTTTATTCATTGCCCTAGATATTTTCAGTCTGAACAGGAATTTTAAAACAAACTTTCTTTTAGAAGTGTAAAAATTTACTGTAAGTTTCCCAGCTTTCTAAACCCAGCAACCAACTTTAGAATGCTTGAAATGTTGGTATTTTTTGGGGCAGTGTGAACAATCCTTAACAAGATAAAACATCCATATGACATTAAATCCACTTCAAAGCATGTCAGATCTCACAGTTTACCTTTAGTTGTCTAGCATCCAAGCGAACATCGACGTGTTCTTCACTCTTGCTGCTGTCCTGGAGGTGGTAAAAGGCTTTTACCTGATCCAGTGTCCTGTGTAGACCCCTTGAGAATAGAGTAATCCACAATACACTTGGAGCATCAAGACACAATTGTAGACCATTCAGCTGGGCATAAAGATTAGAGCAGGGTACTAGAGAGAGAAAATGATAATGGGAGTCAAACAAAGACAGAAGAAAGAATAAATCAAACTCTTTCCCACCAAATAGATTGTATACTGTGATACAATGATGTAAATCTGTTTCCATTAATGATATTGATTAAACAATAATGATAATGCCATCCATCAAAACCACAGCTAACACACCAGGAAGTCCAGGGTTATCAGGGAAGTAGTACTCTGTGAACTGAAGGTGGATTGCTGGAGTGTTGTCTGGGAGATGTAGGGATTTGCGGTTACAAGAGAGGAAAGATTGCGTTCTCTTGCTGTGACGCCCCCCGGTGGACACCTAAGGTAAAATATAAAATATTACAAAAAATAAAAGTAGTGATGAATTAATTTAAGATGGTTTTTATAGTACACCAAACTCTCTTATTTCAAAGGATCAAGGAAAATTTGTTGTCTCATAATACAACCACCTTAACAGTAAACACTTTAATCAGGTCACAGAGATGACAGTGAATACGTAAAAGCATTTAGCATATCTTAGCTGGCAGCATTGATGAAAATGTACACGCCCTGAGGGTGTATCAAATTAAAAATTAAATAGTCTCACATTGTCTTCTCTAAGCTATTGTCTTCACTTTCATTTAACAGATACTCCTCCATCAATGCTACACGTGAACATGGTATCAGAAAACTCCTTGAAAATCGATTAGGTGTATCAAAAGCATGTCATATCCAATTTATGTCTGTGAAAATTCATCAAATCATCATCTTGCGCTTGAACCCCCAGGTTTTTGCTGACCTTGTTAGAAATGAAAGGAGAGCAACCAAAATATGAGCAACATCATCCCATGTGCATACTTGAGGATACAAATTATTAAATAAGCATATTTTGTTTGCCAGGCGAGTCTAATTTTGGATGGAACTGACTTCTATCACAGTTAATAACATGAGCATACAAATGTGTGATAAAAATCAATGCACTATGTGCCACATAATAGATGCAGAATTACAGACTTTTAAGACAGTCCCTGGGACTGGATAATTCAACAACTAAAAATTCTACTACTATAAAGTTTGGGCACATACTTATTTTTATTAAGGGTCTTATGATTTCCGCAATGCAGAAAAGACTGAATGTCATGGAATTTGAAATATTTGGGATAAATATGTTTGCACAATTAATCAAAATAAAATCTTGATATGTCTTATTGTGCTTCTGAAATTGCTAAAGGCTGTGATTTAATTAAATAAAAAGTGAATGTGTGAAGCCGCCACTCATGCACTGACAACAACGCATCATGAGCATCTCACGTGATCTTTGTGTGTAGACTGTAGACAGCAGAGCGCTCATTAACCTTGAATGTGCACAGTACAGAGCCAATATATTTATAAAATTAAATAACATCCTCTTGTGGTTTAATAAGCACATGTAGGATCAGAGTAGTCTGGAAGATGGAAATTAAGAAGAATTAAACCAAAATTTCACCAAGATGGCCAAGAGCACCGGAAATCCCTCAGAGCCATAAAACTAAGAGCTGACAAAATCCTGAGATGTTTTGTAAACAGTATTATAGGAGTTCCCATTTACGCTGGGCACTAAAATTATAATTTTAGTTTTGTAAAAAAAAATAACATGTAGTCACAATTAAATTTTGTCTACAAAACTTTCAGTCATTGTATCATAAGTTTTAAGTCTAAAAGGTTTTAGATCAGTATAGTGTATTTTTTCCTTGCTCAAGTGTATAAAAACCCTGGTCAAGTATATGAAGTATGTCATTGTGTGTTGATATTTCTCACACCTGATGAATGTCCAGGTCATCCACACAGATCACCATACAGCTGGAGCGAAGTCTCTTCAGAGGGGACAGAACGGCTGCTGAACTTCGCCGGGAGGTCTGACCATGTTCAGGACTGAAACTGGATAGGGATTCCCCATCTACTTAAAACCACAGAAGAAGGTTAGTCACACAAGTCTGAAATAACATAAGAGTAAGTGAATTATGAAAGAATTCTCATTTTTGGGTGAACTATCCATTCATATTTTAGTGTTTAGACTGAAAAATGTTAAATAAATGTGCACCCCAAAAGAAACTACTCTGATCCAGGCCTGTTTTGTTAATCACATCTGTTTGTCTTTTGTGTGCTGACAAAACCGATGGAATATTAGCTTATCAGAAAAACAGAGAAGCCCAACCTTGTTGAAATACATTTTGAAGTCATCATGAAACGGCATTCTTAACACATTTTACTTTTGTAATATGTATTTTCAAGTGAAACAGGAATTGATTTTATCCATCAGGAATTGACTAGATCTTGAAAAGTGTGCATTTTAGATAGGCTGCATCACATACAAAAGTAACCTAAAATAATGCTTATATAGCTATTTGGCTAATGGCTTTTCGGCAGCTGTCACCTAATCTGCACAGGCAATTGGTTAACCAATAGAATACGCAGATTAGGTGACATCTGCCGAAAAGTAAAGCTGTAGTTAAAAGTAAAGTAGTTAAAAAGACCAGATATTACCAGATCAGCAAAGTTAAGCAATGGAACGAACCCCCTTTCATTAAAGTCCATATTTAACCTTATTAAAGTGCTCTAATTAATTTTTGTTTTGGGAAATTGCATTGTCAAACTTTGTGCAAAAGTTGAACCATTTCTAAAACAACACTACCCATTGTTACGTTCCTGTGTTGTCTGCCCTTTGTTCTCGGTTTCACTATCACGATTATTTCACGTTTCCTTGTTGTCCGCTCCGTATTTTCCATCTCACCCGTCACCGATCTCGGTCCATGTCACGTTTTCCCTGTTGTCCGCCCTGAGTCTCACTGTCCGTGTGTTAAACTACATTTCCCACAATTCCCGGCCTCCCTCACTGCCTGCACTCATCATTGTTTCCACCTGTGTCTCGTTCAGTCTCCACTTTGTCTGTGTATTTAAACCCTGGTTCTTTGTTTAGTCTCTGTCGATTGTTGTTCGTTTCCTGTATGTTGTCTGGCTTGGTCCGTGTTCCCTACCCGAGTTCTTAGCTTTGTTTTAGTTTTGTTTCATCGTGTTAAATTTGTTTCGTGGTGTTTTAGTTTCCTGTTTTCCCATCGTGGACTTTCCTTTGTGTTTACATTTTGTTTCTTCTGTGTTGATCCTTAATAAAACCACGCTTGGATCTGCACCTCTCGTCTGTCTTGTCCTGTTTCCACACCCATCATTACAGAACAATCGACCAAAGAATGGATCCAGCGGTCCAACAGGCCAACTATCAGCTGCTTTGTCTAAAGCAAGGGGACCGACCGGCGTTGAACCACATAGGCGACTTCCTCAAGCTGGCTAGCGTCTCAGACTTCACGGACTCTGCCCTGGTGGTCTACTTCAGGGGCAACCTGAACGCCTAGTTGAGGGAACGGTTGCCACCGGCAACGCACGAGTGCACTCTCTGCAGCTTCGTGGAGATGACTTCGCGGGTCTGCGGCTCACCGTTAACCGTGGGCGTTGCCGAGAAGGACCCTACCTCGCCATCCACAGTGGAGTCCCTTCAACCACCTCCGGCGGCCCCAGTAACACCAGCCCCACCTGTCAGCGAACCGACCCTCACGCCAGTCACCTTCCACGAGCCAGCGCGGCCCACTTCGTCAGCCCGGAGGAGGGTGAGAAGCCACGCCGACCAGGAACAGTGTACCCACGCATACCACGGTCAACCAGCCAGAACCTGTCACCTCAGAAGTCAGTGAGCCAGCGCCTGTAGCCTCGACCATCCCTGAGCCAGCGCCTGTAGCCTCGACCGTCCCTGAGCCAGCACCTGTAGCCTCGACCGTCCCGGAGCCAGCGCCTGTAGCCTCGACCGTCCCAGAGCCAGCGCCGGTAACCTCGACCGTTCCTGAGCCAGCGCCTGTAGCCAGGACCGTCCAAGAGCCAGCGCCAGCAGCCATGACCGTCCAAGGGCCAACGCCTCCCGAGCTTTCCAGAGCTCCGCCTCGAGCTTCCAGCGCCTCCCGAGCTTCCAGCGCCTCCCGAGCTTCCAGGCTCCGCCTCGAGCTTCCAGCCTGCCTCCGAGCTTTCCAGAGCTCCGCCTTCCGAGCTTCCTAGAGCTCCGCCTCCCGAGCCTCTCGAGCCTTCCAGGGCTCCTCCTCCCGAATCTTCCAGGGCTCCGTCTCTCAAGTCTCTCGAGCCTCCTAGGGCTCCGCCTCTCAGGCCTCTCGAGCCTTCCAGGGCTCCACCCCTCAAGCCTCTCGAGCCTTCCAGGGCTCCGCCCTTCAAGCCTCTCAGGGCTCCTCTCAGGGCTCCGCCTCTCAGGCCTCTCGAGCCTTCCAGGGCTCCGCCCCCCAAGTCTCCAGAGCAGAGATCCCAGAGCCACCTACGGCTCTGCCTCCAGAGCCTTCTACGGCTCTGCCTCCAGAGCCTCCTACGGCTCCGCCTCCCGAGCCTCCAAAAGCTCTGCCCCCAGAGACTCCAGAACCTACCAGGTCTTCGCCTCTGAAACCTCCGACGGCGCTGCCTCCCTCGGCTCAGCCTCTCGAGTCTCTCGAGCCTCCCAAGGCTCCGCCTCTCGAGCCTCCTAGGGCTCCGCCCCTCAAGTCTCTCGAGCCTTCCAGGGCTCCACCCCTCAAGCCTCCCGAGCCTTCCAGGGCTCCGCCCCCCGAGCCTCCTACGGCTCCGTCTCCCGAGTCTCTGCTCTCAGAGACCCCAGAGCCTTCTAGGGCTCCGCCTTTGAAACCTTCTACGGTGCCACCTTCCTCGGCCCCGCCTCCTGAGCCTTCCTCGGCTCAGCCTCCAGAGCCTCCCATGGCTCCGCCTCTCGAGCCACCCGAGCCTCCGACGGCTCCGCCCTCAGAGCCTCCCGAGCCTCCTACGGCCCAGCCTCCAGAGCCTCCTACGGCTCTGCCTCCCGAGCCTCCCATGGCTCCGCCTCTCGAGCCACCCGAGCCTCCGACGGCTCCGCCCTCAGAGCCTCCTACGGCTCCGCCTCCAGAGCCTCCTACGGCTCCGCCTCCAGAGCCTCCTACAGTGCCGCCTACCTCGGCTCCGCCCTCTGAGCCTCCCGATCTCCTACGGCTCCGCCTCCAGAGCCTCCTACGGCGCCGCCTACCTCGGCTCCGCCTCCTGAGCCTCCTTCAGCTCCACCTACAGAGCCTCCCTCTGCTCCGCCTTCTGAGCCATCACCTCCCTCGGCTTCGCCTCCCGAGCCTCCCTCGGCTCCGCCTCAGAGGTCCCCCTTGGCGCCTCCCCAGTGGCCACTCCTCCTCCCAGGTCCCCTGAACCGGCCCTTGGCCCACAGCCATCTCCCAGGCCACCAAAACCAACCTCTGTCCTGTGGCCTCCTCCCAGGCCCCCTGAACCGGCCCTTGCCCCACGGCCATCTCCTAGGCCACCAAAACCGGCCTCTGTCCTGTGGCCACCTCCCAGGTCCCCTGAACCGGCCCTTGCCCCACGGCCATCTCCTAGGCCACCAAAACCGGCCTCTGTCCTGTGGCCACCTCCCAGGTCCCCTGAACCGGCCCTTGGCCCACGGCCATCTCCCAGGCCACCAAAACCAACCTCTGTCCTGTGGCCTCCTCCCAGGCCCCCTGAACCGGCCCTTGCCTTACGGCCAGCCCCCGGACCATCTAAACCCGACCCTGCCCGGGCAACACCTCCCAGACCACCGAAAACTGTCCCTGCCCGGTCGATACCTCCCTGGCCTCCTAAACCTTTCCCTTTGTGCCCCCGTGGACTGTCCCATTTCCCTTTGTGCCCCCGTGGACTGTCTCATTTCCCTTCTTGCCCCCGTGGACAGCCTAATTGCCCCTTGTGCCCCCGTGGACTGCCTAATTACCCCTTGTGCCCCCATGGACTGCCTAATTGCCCCTTGTGCCCCCGTAGACTGTCTATTTGTCCCTTGTGCCTCCTTGGATGGTCTCTGTGTCCCTTGTGCTCCCTTTCTTCTGTCTGTGTTCCCCCGGGTCTACCCCCTCACTCCTTGGATCTTTTGTTTTTGTTGTTCTTTGTGGGGTTTCTGTTTGCTATAGGACCGTCTGGAATCCGGTCCTTTTGGGGGGGGTTATGTTACGTTCCTGTGTTGTCTGCCCTTTGTTCTCGGTTTCACTATCACGATTATTTCACGTTTCCTTGTTGTCCGCTCCGTATTTTCCATCTCACCCGTCACCGATCCCGGTCCATGTCACATTTTCCCTGTTGTCCGCCCTGAGTCTCACTGTCCGTGTGTTAAACTACATTTCCCACAATTCCCGGCCTCCCTCACTGCCTGCACTCATCATTGTTTCCACCTGTGTCTCGTTCAGTCTCCACTTTGTCTGTGTATTTAAACCCTGGTTCTTTGCTTAGTCTCTGTCGACTGTTGTTCGTTTCCTGTATGTTGTCTAGCTTGGTCCGTGTTCCCTACCCGAGTTCTTAGCTTTGTTTTAGTTTTGTTTCATCGTGTTAAATCTGTTTCGTGGTGTTTTAGTTTCCTGTTTTCCCATCGTGGACTTTCCTTTGTGTTTACATTTTGTTTCTTCTGTGTTAATCCTTAATAAAACCGCGCTTGGATCCGCACCTCTCGTCTGTCTTGTCCTGTTTCCACACCCATCATAACACCCACACTGTATTTCATGGCTGCAAAAATGGGGTCAAAAGACTATTTCCAGAAAGACAAGAAATATATACACTTACTTGGTCAAAATAGCACATAATTTTTTATGTTGCTGTGTATTAGTGCTGTGTCACTTCCCTAATGTTTTAGAGGTTAAGTGTATATCACTTAAACAATGTGCATTCCAATAAGCTATACTTTCTGTACTACTGTAATCTAACATATGTTGAGGTTAAGAATGATGAACAAATGGTCCCCCTTCTTTCATTTAAACACCCATAATAATGTGTTACAAACGTGACATGATTTGATATGAAGTGTCCATACTATGTATATCAATGGGAGAATCACAAACCTCCACCGCTAGTTCTTTTACCATAATGATTCAGAAAGCTCTCATACTGTTTCTTTGATCTGTGACATGTTTCAAGCTTCTGTATCTACAGCCAATATTTGGGAAAGGACATTTTGACAAACTTTGCGATTTGAGTTGTAATGTTATAAACACTGAATCATCTCATATTGCTGCTCTGCTCAGCGTGTCCTGCATACACCAGACAGAGGGCGCCGAATGCTCACACAGCACTGACTGAAGCGGTCAATGCACACTATATTTTAAAACGCAGCCTTTTGTGGCTTAGTAATCTTGCAAGGGCATATAGCAATTTCAATCTTAATTCAATTCATCATGCAACCTTGATGGATTTAATTCCAATGTCTCAGAGGATAAAGTCTGCAGGTTTCAAAGTGTTTTGGATGGTTTTTGCTACTTACACAACTGTCATGTCCATAACAGAGAGATGTCATGTACGAAAAAATAAATGAAATAAAAAAATATATTTCATGTTCTTAGCACTTCCAACCCTTCTATATACCATGGCTATTATTATTTCTGGATTGTGCGTTTCAATTTTCAATAAGCTACAAAAAAGAAAAAGAAAAGGAAAGAATTAGTCTAGACTAAATGTCCTGAAGTCTGGGATCTATTTGCAGGGTTTATGTAAATACAAATGGTTTGATATAATGGCAATGAGTATATGTTAAATTTCACATTTTGATTGCAAATGTTACATCTGTAATGCTGGAATTTCCCTATTCAGAATAAAGTAAATTGGGTTTTTAAATATAAACGGTCAGTCTGAATTACATTTTGAAGATAAGAGGGATTTATTATTGGTTTACCCTTGGCTCTTTTGGCTGGAGAGTCTTTGGCAGAGGCAGGTGATTCTGAAAGTGGTCCAGGGACGCCCAGATCCTCCACTCTCCTCTGGAACTCTTGAAGCAGTTTGGCCGCCCACTGAGCACGAGACTCCATCGCCCCACAGTGACGTTCCCAGTGCCGACAGTCGTCACCTGTACAGCACAACAGTATATATACATCACTAAACAGCTGAAATGACCTTCACAGCTGTCCATCACCCTACAGCCAACCATTTACAGAATAAATTCATTGTGCTTCCTTACAATTAATAAACTAAGTGAATAACAGGAAATCACCGAGCTCAATAGAAGAAATGAATATGGCATGCGACATGGCCATAAAGCCTCAGCTACAAAAGCACGTTAAAACTATAAACCGGAGGGCATGTATTTTGAGCAATGTCCTCTTTTGAACTGTGTTGTCACTCACCTGGTCTGTGGACAGGGTAATAGTCACAGCCCAGCTTCCGTAAGGTCAGCTGCATTGCACCCTGTGTGCCTGGAGGCAGAGCCTCATCTATGTGTGAGGTCAGATCACACAGAAGTGTCATTTTTATGATGGATAGTTTACCCAAAACTATTTTTCTCCTCCTCATGTCATTCATAACATTTACGATTGTTTTGTTTTGTGGAACAAAAAAGGAGTCCCAAAGCTGCTCTTTTCCATAGAACAAAATGTGCTTGGGGATGGAGGCTTCATGATACAAATGGAAAAGCACCATAAACATAATCAATAAGACTTGTGCACTATAGTCTAAATCTTCTGAACCCATTTGATAGTCATGTGTGAGGTACAGACCAGAGTTTAAAGGTTATTAAAGGTTATGTCAACATTACAGTACTTCATCCTATCCCAGATTAATATGCAAAAACTATAACTATTATTTTTCATTTTTATGCCATGCCAGCTTCTATGGCTATATTCAAATAAGGTTAAAAAAGGTGTTTAAGATTCATTTTTCCTCAAAACCTTCAAACTAAATTTGAATTCACTTGATTAAAAACCTTTTCAAAAGTATCAACTGAATAATACATGTTCCTCAGATGTGTAGAGGTATGGCAGTCCAGTAAAATATGTTTAATGTATAGTGGGTTCTGACAAGATTAGCACTTTGGTGAATTTTCTCCTGATAGTAAAAATTGGTGTGCGAGTCCTATCCGGCATCGTATGTAAATGACTTGATCCCAGCAACTATTAAAAGGAAACACATATCTTGTTCCAAAAACAATATTTATTACCCGTAATTTGTTGTTTAAAAATGGATCCCACTCCAACTGCCATTAGTTTTTTTATATAGAGTTGGTTTAAGATCTGTGGAAGGTATAGGGCATTTTACTGGTTCAGTAGATAGTGCTTCTCTGGCAGCTGTCTGCTTGTTCATTACCGGAGATTCACGAATGTCCAGGTACCGTGCAGAAAATAATATTAATAATATCTTTGCTTCAAGAGATGACAGTTTGATTAAAATATTCATGATTGTTGGGTTATCAGTTTTAGTAGTTTCCAATGCTTCAAGAAATGATTTTGAATCAGTTATTATTAAAAAAAAGTTTTTTGTGGAGCAGTCTCAAACTTCAGTGCCAGTAGTAGAGCGTTTGCCTCTGCGGTGAAAACTAAACTTTGGTCAGGGATGTGGATACCCTGACACAGTTGGATGTTGCAAACGCTGCTGCCACTTTATTTCCAGATTTAGATCCATCTGTGTATATTGGGATATGTTGTGGGGATACTGCTCTTATGTCCAGAAATTGTTGATGGAAATCATTCGGATGCGTTTTGGATTTTTGGTTCCTTGTTAAATCCAGAAGGATTTTAGGATTTTGAGATCCCATAGAGGACTTTTGCAGAAATGTGTCTGTTCCAAACTGTTTACATCCACTTTCAGATTCTCCAGATGGGTTTTTATATGTAGGCCAATTGGACAAATGAAACTTGTTTTTTTTTTAATAAAAAATAACAGATAAAAGACGGTTTGTTGTCAAAAGTGATCCCAAGAAATCTGTTCTCTTTATCAACTTTAATGGGGACTCCATCCATAAACAGCTCTGGGTTATTGTGTAGTGAACAAAGCCAACAGAAATGCATACAGATGGTTTTTGTTTTGTTTGTTCACTCGATAGTATGTATGTACTTGCTCTTGTAGCAAATGCAGATATCATTTACATATAAACTACAGAGGACATCAGAATGACTTATGCAATGCTATTTATTTTAATACTGAAGAGGGTAACTGATAGGATACTTCCTTGAGGTACTCCAAGTTCTTGTTTTTGTAGGTTAGACAAGGTGTTTGCTATTTTAACTCAAAAAGTCTGTTCATTATATAATTTCAATGAAGATTGGCAGTCAACCTCTAAAATTGGTACAGATCCTTTAAAATGCCATGTTTCCATGTCATGTAATAGGCTTTCTCCAAATCAAAGAAGTCAACTACGTGTTCTTTTCTGGTAAAGGCGTCTCGAATATAGCTTTCAAGACCTTTCCTGAAACCACATCTGGCATTACTTATGTGGTCTTTAGATTCCAGTATCCAGACCAGGCGATCATTGACCATCCTATCCATTGTCTTGCATAAACAACTAGATAAAGCTATAGGGCGGTAGTTTATGGGGTCGTTATGGTCGTTTTCTGGCTTTGGAATAGGTAATATTTCTGCTTCATGCCAGGTGAATGGGACTTTTCCTGAAATCCAGATGGAGTTAAAAATTCTAAGGAGCATTTTCAGGGAAAGGTGAGGTAGATTCTTTAATAATTTAAAGTGGATTTTATCCGGTCCAACAGCTGTGTCGTGGGATTTTTTAATGGCTTGCTGTAGTTCTTCCATAGAAATAGGTTGGTTGTATGGTACTGTGTTAGTGGAGCTGAAGTTAATCTTTTCTTTTTCTTGTTGAACAAGAAAAGTTCGAAAAGCAGGAAGGCAGTTCTCAATAGATAATTGTTTTCGAAAGTTTTTGCTAGAATGTTTGCAATTTCTTGTTTTGAAGTCAAGAGCGTGCTGTGCTGTTTGATGTGTTGTATTTGAGGACTGTTGTTTTTTTAAATATAACTATTATTACAGCTGCCAGCCACAATTATCAGGGTTCAAGCACATGTCCATGACCAAAATGTTGTATCAAAAATTGCTCTGTTTGTTTGAGTGTCCTGAATAGCTTGTCCCAGCAACATTGACTGAACCACTGCGTGAGTTTGGGGCTGGACTATCTGTGTTCAGGAAACCTGTGTGAAAACAATCATAATATTTGCAAATCCATTTGGTGACACCAGTTGCATAGAAATTACCCACTTCACCATCTGTCCATCAAATTATGATGATGATGAAATATTAAATAAAATGCTCATTTGACCTTGCAAGAAGAAACAGTGCACAAATGTGCCAGGTTTGAATGTGTGCAGGGCGAATTGAGATTTGAGAGCTTGGGAGGACGGCAAGATTTTTTAGTAAACAAAACTAAAAACAATTATATTTCAGCCATTTTCTCACACAAACAGCCCCAGTCACCATCCATTTTTTGTGTATGGAAAAGAGCATTCCTAAAACATTTCCTTTTGTGTTCTACGAAAGAAGAAAATACTACTTTTATTTAAAAGACTACTTTTAATTTTGGGTCATGTAAGTGTGGTACTCTAAGTTCATTACTGGTATCTGTAGAGCTGTCATTGCAAATATGCAGGTCAAGACGAGAGATGAATGTGTGGTAGGACGATTCTTTGAAATCATGGAGGTCAAAATACTGAGCCGGTGTGCTTGCGGTCCCGATCGCTTGAGGTGGAGGAGGTTCAGTTGACAGAGAGTGGATCCCAGGAGAGGGAGGGGCTGTCTGACACACAAATACAATGAGACATACATAAACAGTAACGGCTGGCAATTGACAGAGAATGGGATTTAATGTGTTATAGAGAGGATTTAACTGCAGGGCTCATTATTTATTTAGTTGAGTTGCTTTGTAATGACAAATGTATTCAAAGGTCACAAAGAGCTGAAAATTATCAGGATGTTTGCTCAAAAGCTGAGCCATGCAGCACAAGCATCCGCAGTGTAGGGCGTGCTATTTCCATCAGCATTAAAAGAGTATCATACAGAAGATTAGCAGACCACATATGTAGTGGTTTTTGGACACTTAAAAAACACACGTAAAGATGGGTGTCTTTAATTGCATTAGATGACAAAATACCACTTTCAAATAACCATCTGCAAACAAATGATACTTTTCTCTGAACTAACTTTACTTTTCTGAGCTATTTCTGCAAATAAGTTTTTGCCAACTAGAGATTTTTAGTAGATTTACAGTATGTCTGAGTAACTATTACATGGGTAGTAAATTTGTTTTTTTTAAACTAATGTTTACAGCCAGAATGTTACTCAGAATGTGTCCAAATGTCCAACCTTTTGTCTTTATTTTGGAAAGTATATCTATTCTTTTATAATTTAAGACTTAATGGACATTTGTGCTTGAAAAGAGTATTGTGCCCTCTTCTCTTTTGTTTTCTAATGCAAATACATTCATACATTTTAAGTATGGCTGAAGTATCGAAATACTTTTAAGGGCCACTGTATCTAGTCTGACATATACCCCCAGAATCCTTTCTGTGAAAAAAAGTGAACGATCACAGATCAGGCAACAAGAGAAAACCCTGGTTAAAATGGGGGTAAAATTGTATCACAGTAGAAATAGTAATACAAAAAGCCCTTTTATTGATAAAATGCAGAGATGACATGCCAGGAAATGTTGCAAGCTGGATTTAAACTTGCATTGTCCACCTCAGCACCAGGGCTCAAAGTGTCAACAGTCTTTAAGTCTTAACAGATTTTAGAGTTTGCCATTTGAACAGTCCTGCTTTTACAAAGTGTTTTTTCTTTCGACGCATAAACACCAAATTAAAAGGTTTGAGAAAAAAAAACTCAATTTAATAATCACACACTGTAGACAACTAAAATCTTAAAGTCAAGCTAATTATAATAGTGTTATTTGGGATAGATTTAAAGCGGAGAATCTGGTACCTGTAATGTTTCAGCAGCCATGCTCTTCCTCTGTTGAGCAGATTTCTCCATGGCCTCACTCAAAGACTTGGCATAGTGTATGATGGCCTTGAGCTGAGAGTCTGTCAGCACCCACAGCAGATCATCCAGTATAAACAGCAGCTTAGAGGCTAACACATTACAGTCCTTCACCTGAGATGAGGAGCAGATAGAAACAGCTCAAAACACATTCCCATATTTACATTAATTCTGATGCTTTTGAGAGAGGAGATCTTTTTTGTCTATGCTTAGACTGCACTAACATATAATCTCACATATCAAAGCATCAAGATCGTTATGTCAACTGAATGAAACTGCACTACAGAATTGCCGGTCTGCACTTGAGCTCCAGTGAAGTTCATTTCAAACACCAAAATTAACTATGAATAAAATAAATATCAATGCCTATCTCAAGCTTTCTGTTGACATCTAAATTATAACTCAAAAGGCGATAGAAAAAGTAATTTTGTTATTAACTATTTGTATTGATTCCATACACTAAATTAAATAGACATAACAAAAATCCAGTATCAAATCATATGAACTGTGTGCACACATTTAAAACTACAAATCTCTCTCCACTGCCACTCCACAAGAGCCTTCAAAAAAGGCTAAATAGCTGCCCCATTTTTTATTAAATAAACCCAGGTTGCCTAGACTTCTATATGAGATTTCTTCAAATGCCCCTACCCTGCCCATCTCTGTACCACTCTTGAAATGAGGGTGCTCTGCTGACTTTCATCCCCTAAGAATGACCTATCTGCTGATCATAACACTGGCTAGGAGCCAATTTTTGTATGTATTTATCCCTTATATTAATGACTGCCCCATCACCTAAAATACAGAGTCTGGGGCAAAATGAAATTTGAGAGCCCAATACATCACACATAAAACTTTGAACCCTCAACCAAAATTCTTGGATCTTAACACACCACCAAAAAAACATGGGTTGTGTCCTCATCTTCTGATTGGCATCGCCAGCAGGTGGGTGTGTCTTTAAGACAAGCCTATACAAACTAGAGTGAGTCCAATAGAATTTATGTAAAATCCTAAATTGAATAAGGCACACCCTTGCATCTCTAGATGTAGACTTTTTTTTAGAATCCTAGCCCACACTCCCTCCTCCAATACCAAATTTAAATCTTTCTCCCATAATCTTTTGCGTGAAGTTGAAGCTCTGTCCTCCCAGAATCTGAATTAGCAGGGAGTAATACACTGATGCTTCATGACCTTTTCAAAAATCAGTAATCACCACTCCCAGAGTATCTGCCGCTTTAGGGGGGGGTCTATGCTACTCCCAAAAATTGTACAGAGCAGATGGTGAGGCTGTAAATACCTAAAGAATTGAGACCTGGGAATACCAAAATGTTGAACCATATTTTCAAAGGATCTCAAAACTCCACTCTCATATAGGTCACAGAGCGTATTAACCTCCCTCATAATCCACTCTGTCCAGCAGAAAGGGGACTTATTAACACATAATTTTGGGTTCAGCCATATGCTCAAAGCAATATTTAAATAAATGTCTGAATTAAACACTCTGGACACTTTTGTCCATACCGCATGCAAATGCGAGATAATGGGGTGTAACTTAACTTCTCTGGTTAGTTTGATAGAAAGGCTTTGCAATGGCGAAATAGGGGCAATAACTTCCTGTTCGATACAAAACCAGAGAGGGGCTCTCTCAGGTGGAAGCGACCATTGAGCCAAATGTCTGAGACCGAATGCATAATAATAAAAACAAAATCTTGGGTAGGCCTAGCCCACCTTTTTCAATCGGACTATGTAATTTATTGAAATGTAATATGGGACATTTACCATTCCAAATCAAGGAACTCACTATGCAATCAAATTGCTTGAAATAAGAGAGAGGGACATCTATAGGGAGAGATTATAGCAGGTAGTTGAATTTTGGAATACAATTAATTTCAAAAACATTAACCTTCCTAGCCATAGATAATTGTAATGAAGCCCACCTGCCCACATCGCTCTAAAACCTTTTTATTAAATGGTCAAAATTAACTCAAAATCACACACATTTGCTGGAAATAAAATACCCAAATACTTAATGCCCTGTTTGGGCCACTGGAAGGTGCCTAGCTGAAAAGCTGTTGCCAGGCATTATAATGTCAGAGCCAAAGCTTCGGATTTAGAACAATTCACTTTATACACTGGAACTTAATTATTCTGTGGAGGCAAGGCATAGATCTAGTGGGGTCAGAGACTAATAATAAAATATCATCTGCGTAAAACAAAAGCTTTTGCGCCCCACCTCCCGCCACCACCCCTGGAAAATCATACTCCTTACTTATCACGGCTGCTAATGGTTCCAGAGCAAGACAGAACAATATCTATACAGAATAAAATAACCTGAAATGAGTCCATTTGTTTGAACCGCCACTACTGGGTGTCTATAAAGTAACTTAATCCACCCAATCAAAGTATTCCTGAACCCGTAAATTTCCCATTCTACCATATCAAATGCATTTTCAAGTGTCAAGTGAGATAGCAGCGTCCAGAGACTGATCGTTTGCCACTGCCCACACAACATTAATGAAATGCCTAATGTTATAAGAAGAGTTACGGCCCCGAATAAACCCCACCTGATCTATATGTATAAGAGATGTCATAACTTTACTTAATCGATTAGCCAAATGAATTAGTTAAATTAGAGTAAATCTTTTGGACTGATGAAAGAAATGTATAGTCCCACCCAGATGGGTTCAAAAGACTCCAAATATCTGTAAGATTTTTATACATCCTGTAAAGCATAAATGCTGCTCTAGGGGGCTTGCACACATTTGCTTCACTATGATCAAGGACAGAGTCCATCAAAAGATTAAAGTCTCCTCCCAATATTATATCACGTGGGGTGCCAGCGGCTTGCAACATCCCTTCAAGATCTATGAAAAAGACCTGATCTTCAACGTTAGGTGCATAAATATTGGCCAAAATAAGACATTGTCCCTGAATTTCAGCAAAAACAATAATGACTCTTCCTAATTCATCATTAATCCATTTGAACTGTAGATATTTACTTATCAGTGCAATGACTCCCCTGCTCTTCCTCGAGCCAGTACTATAGAAAATATGCCCACCCCATATCTTCCCAAATGTTTCAGATTCCTACGGAGAAAGATGCCTTTCTTGAAGAAACACTATATCATATTTATTATGCTTATAAGAAATATGAGAAAAAAAATAAATATTGTGTCAAAAACAAGATTATAAAAGACCACATTCCAAGATTAGTGCGCCAATCAAAACCCAAACATCCCCAGAACAAAACAAACAGAAAAAAGAAAAACGTGCACATTAACTGTGCGCATGACAGCGCCAACTGGCGTCTGTCCCTCCAAATTCAAACAGTCCACGCACGCCTACGAGAACCCCCATTGCCATCAGACTGCTCAAGTCCGGTGTTTCTATATACATTTTTTGAGACAGAATTAAACAGCAAAAGATAATCTATAAAACAAACTCAAGCTAATTGGCAGAATAAGCACAAAGAGTGTGTAGATTCATCCATATAACTGTCCTGAAAGTGTGATACTCTACAAAATAAACTCCAGCCGATAGGCGGAACCAGCACAAAAAGAGTGTGCAGATCCCTCAAACAGTCAAGTGAATGTTCAGTGAGCTGGTCCACTCAGACTTGCAAACAAATCTCACTCCAATGATTTTTTGCAAGAAATTATCCACAAAACAAACTCCAGCAAATAGGCGGAATAAGTACAGGAAGCGTGTAGATTCATCCAAAAAACTGTCCTGAAGGTGTGTTACTCTACAAAATAAACAGTGAGCCGGTCCACTCAGGCTTGCAAGATGAGTACAACAAGATTACTTTCTCCATCAACTTTATGAAGGACATTGTTTTCTGTAGGCATGTGAATGTTTTACGGCCATCCCTAGCATGTATTCTCAATTTGGCCATGAATATCAGCGCAAAAGCAACCTTCCATTAATGTAAAAGTTTCTTGCATCTTTACTCCTCTTCCTTGTCTACCTCCGCAGACTTCCGAGCAGGAACCCTGTGAGCTCGCTCAATTTCCAGTTTATGGCCTGCTATGTCAAGCAGATTTGGAAAGAGTCCATTAAGGAATTTCACCATATCCTGTCCCTCTTCTCCTTCAGGGACTCTGACGATACGGACGCTATTCCGCCGGCTATGGTTTTCCATGTCCTCCAACCTCTCCCAGACATGCTCCAAATCCACCTTGGTCGCTAGCGGATTAGCAGATAATTGCCTCTTCAATGACTCCAGGTAATCGATCAGTTAACCACATCAGAGAACCTCGCCTCCATGGCAGTAATCGATCGACGTATCACAGGAAGATCTTCCAAGTCAGCAACGACCTTCGTCAGCATTGCCGACATGTTCAGTATCTCTCACCGCATTTCCTGCACCTCCCCGACTAAGACGACTCCCAGGCTTGCGGCCTGCTTGGGGGCATCAGCTTTTAATATTTCCAGAGCCCAAGGATTTTGAATTCTTTGACATACTGTTCTCCTAGAATAGTTATGGTGTTTATCTAATCTCACCAGTTTATGTCATTAAAAGTATTAAAACTAGCAAAGTGCGCAGAGCTCGCCGTTCACACGTCTGATCCTCGCATGGCGCTACGTGACTCTTGAGTGTCTCTTGACTTGCTCAGGTTTTCTTAAAGGAACAGTCCACCCAAAACATAAAAAAGTATGCATAATTATTTACTCCATAAATCACAAAAAGTAGTCAATACATCTCGTATACTATATTCCAACAACTTTCTGTGAAAAACATACCAAAAGTTAGTGACTAAAAATCTTTGCTGCAGTTAATATATTCTCGATTCTACATGGCAGACAAGAACCAATGAGGTTTGGTGTCAACAGTGTTGGGTAAATTACTCAAAAGTAATCCACTACAATATACTAATTACTTATCTAAAATGTATATCAGATTACTATACTCATTACTTCAATGAATAAGTAATCACCTTACTATCTACCTTCTGAAACATTTATCACTGAAAGGTTTTTGTTTTTTCCGCTGAACAAATTCATTGTCGCATGCGAATCATGCACTCAACCCAGCATGTTTCTCCATTACAATGACTCGTTAGGGGGTGCATGGCCTTCAGCTGTCACAGAAATGCAAACAAATGGTTATATGAACATAATTCTTGTTTAAAATACAGTCTACATATATTTTAATATTTTAAAATGTGCAACCCAAGTAAAGTACTAAAAAGCGGTTAATTAATTAATGATTAATTGTAATCTATTTAAATTTTTTAAATGCCATTAATTAAACAACTTTTGACTGTAAAAGTAATTAAATTACAGTTAAAAATGACTTTGTAACCAGATTACACCCAACACTGGGTGTCAATAACTGGTGTGACACATTTAAAGGTGCCAAATGTTTAATTTCCACAAAAGCACGAATTAGATTTGTGAGCTATGGCGGAGGTTGAGTGAATAACTAACTTAAATTTCTGCCTATTCCTAGACAAAGCGATGACTTGAAATAGAGCACAAAAGAGGTGATAATTTTTATGGTGCTCTGATGATTCTCTTTTTGTCCATTTTGGAGCTTTGGATGGTCGTGGTCAATATACATTTTCATTGTATGGAAAAGAGTTGCATGAATATTATTCAAAACATCTCCTTTTGTGTTTTAGAGAAGAAAGAAAATCATATAGGTTTGGAACAACAGGGTGAGTGTTGGAGTGAAAAACAGAGGAAAATTCACACTTATTTTTCAGTGATGCCACTGGGCTCAAGGGACTTTCGTGGATAAACAAAACAGTACCCTGCGTTTGAGAGCAATGCGTATACGTCCTTGATTGGTAATGAGACGCAGTGGTGTGCTGCCCAAATCCTGCTCTTCACTCTTTATCGCATCAGCCTCTATGCGCAGGCTCTGCCAGTTGATCTCCTTGAACGTGAGGACCTGAAGGAAACCAGAGATAGTATCAGGAGACAAGAAATGTCTGAAAAATGTATGGTAGAAATTGCAAAAAACTGCTTGAGACCCTAGGTATGTTATAGTGTAAAAAATGGGCTTCCATAAATCATATTTTTATGATTATTTATTATCTTTATAAGTTTACTATCACAGGACATACAGGTCTGGAAAAAATTAAGAGACCACTGCAAAATTCTATTTTCTGGATTTACTATATATAGATTATTATGGAAAAACCACTCCTCAGAGTTGGACTACATTGTCAGGGCAGAAGGAACAATGTTTTCTTCCAGGATAATCTTGTATGTGGCTTTATTCATGCATCCTTCACAAAGATGGATCTGCCTGATTCCAGCCTTGCTGAAGCACCCCCAGATCATCACCAATCCTCCACCAAATATCACAAATGGGTGCGAGACACTGTGGTTGAAGGCATCTCCAGATCTCAGTCTAACCATTAGACGACCAAGTGGAGGATCGGTGATGATCTGGGGGTGCTTCAGCAAGGCTGAAATAGAGCAGATCCTTCTTTGTGAAGAACGCACGAATAAAGTCACATACAAGATTATCCTGGAAGAAAACTTTATGCTCTGACAACGTTCCCCAACTCTGAGGATTGGTTTTTCCAGCAGGACAATGCTCCATGCCACACAGCCAGGTCAATCAAGGTGTGGATGGAGGACCACCTGATCAAGACCCTCTCATGGCCAGCCCAATCTCCAAACCTGAATCCCATTGAAAACCTCTAGAAAGTGATCAAGATGAAGATGGATGGCCACAAGTCATCAAAAAAAGCCGATCTGCATGAATTTTTGTGCCAGGAGTGGCATAAAGTCACCCAACAGCAATGTGAAAGACAATGCAATGTGGTAGAGAGCATGAATATTAACTTCTTTTCTTTGGATTATTCAAAGTTTGCATTTTCTGCAAATAAATGCTCTATATGACAATATTTATATTTGTAATTTGGGATAAATGTTGTCAGTAGTTTATAGAATAAAACAAAAATGTTTATTTTACTCAAACGCATACCTAAAAATCAGCCGCGGGCCGTGAATTTTAAGTCTAGGCCTTCAGTGCGATTATTGCCGTTAAGAAAACACAGTTTCACAATGAATAAGACGCTCATACATTACGTGGCAGTCAACTAATAATAACAATTTACATTTTAAGAAAACATCCAAGGACAAAAGCCAGAGCTTGAAACGACACTCGTAAAGTGACACTCATTAATGCTCAAGCAAGCCTAATTTTAACTGCAGCATTAATGTTTGTGAAATCATTGTCAAAAATCATAATTTTTCATATGAATCTACAAAGGAGGTCTATAATACCTGTAAAAATCCATCTAATAATATTTGCGATTTAAATGATGCTTGCAATAAATTTCGTTTAGTCAGGGTACACTGTTATGCTGCGTTCCATTCAAGTTGGATGTGAGATATTCCTACTTGATATATCCGACCATAAATGCATTCAATTCCCCGATATTCTGAACTGCAGCACTCCTGTTAGCTTAGCAGGGGTTTGACTGTCATTAGAGATGTCTCCTAGCAACACAACTGATAAACAATGCTGCAGCGCTAGCATTTGTGCTTCAGGTGTACGATTACCAAAAGATTTCTGCAGCAGGTGTTTGTTAAACAAGCTTTAATATCATGTAATGTGGAAACAAACTTGTTTATCAATATTACTTAATAAATAGAATGTTTATCACTTTGTATATCTCCCTGAGTGACGACATGTTTATATGACATCATGCCCCTGCATCTCGGCAAAATCAGAGTTGAGAATTTCTGCACGAGCCTATAAGTTGTAATTCTGACTTAAAGATGCATTCCACTGTACTTTTCCTAGTTGGAAGTTGTAAAATCAAACATTCTGAGTTGAATGGAATGCAGCACTACTTTTCAAAAGTAGTAGCTTGATTTACATTTGACATTGCTATTTGACGAAAAAGCAACGTGGAATAAACTATAGCAAGTGTAACACATGAACAGTATGATCTGGCTATTGTCATGTGCGTGTACTACTGAAATTATGTAAATTGTGTGTATATTTAGACTCAAAAAGTTCTTGAGAAAATACATATGTGTAGATTACGTGTAGATTATGTGTTATGTGTAGCTCAATATGTGTTTGACAGCCAGTTACGTCTCATGATATTTCATTGTGGTAGTAATGCACCCTGTTTTAGATTTGTTGCATAATTTCTTTGATATATGAAAAATAAAACATCAAAATCTATCAGAATACATTCTATTTTATTATTTTCTAATTGTCTTGAAAATTTGATACTCTCTGGGCATTTTGTAGATCCATTTGTGATAGATATAGATGCCGGGTCTCTAAAGACCAGAGTTTGTAATAATGTTTGTGAAACACTGCATTTAAAACACAAATATTGTTCACGCCTTGAGGCTATACTTTTGAAATAGTGAATATTTTAACATTTACTGATTGGAACCATTCACTTCCATTGTAAGTGCCTCACTGGAACCCAGATTTACTTATTTATTTTATTTTTTAAGAAAAGGAGCAAGTCGAAATACATTTTTGTGGTAATCAATATTATGCCACAAATGCTGTCGATTGAGCTTAACTTGTATAGAACCCGGAATATTCCTTTAAGGTAAAAGGAGATAAAACTACTAGCCAGACTAGAAAATAGCTGCCTGGGGCGTTACCAAGATGGCTACAGACTTAACTAACATTTTTTTTTAAATAACTTTAATATAACTTCAAAATAAACAGCCTTGTTTTCAAATCTATCATTATTTGTTATAATTTCCATAATCTTTATTGCATTAATGTTAAATGGCATTAACATACTGTGTTAACTGTTGGTAAGACTTTATAAAGTCTGCATTATCCCCACAACAGTAGTCTAAACAATATTTAAATAGCTATTTGGCTGTTGGTTATTATTAACCAATAGCCCGCAAGACCTAGTCATATTAGGAGGCAATTATTACATTAAGAGTTAACAAACAGTCTTTTTCTTTTCTTTGGAATAACAAGCACTGATGGACTGAGCACAATAAGAGCATTTACATGTATTAAGAAAAATAAACAGGGTCAGTTTTATTTAACATTGTCTTTTACACACAGAGCATTCTTCTTTTAATATCATATCGGCCTCCTCTGCTTCAGTAGACAGCATAACCCTGATGACTGCATGCCAGCAGAGCTTTATATTAGAGCGCATGAGAGGTCATCTTTGATTGTAATGCTCGTCCATCATACATCTGAGTACATTACAGCCTGAGAGGGAATGATTTAGAAGATCTCAATACCCTGTCCATATATCAAAATGACTGGGCTGATTTAAATATCTAAAACTGGTCTGGAAAACAAGTACTGTTAATAGGGGATTTCTCATGAGCATGTAAAAATGTGAGCAGAGAACAGCAAGAGAATGAGGAACAAGAAAAGGAGGTGTAAAAAGACATTGATCTGATTATTGCAAGTGTGTTAAATCTGCATTGCTATCTGTCCCCTTTTGGATTACGTAACAGTTTTCTTTTTATTTATTTGTTGAATGTCAATATGATTTACTATATTTCAGGCTAGAAAAGATGACATGGACAGTATAATACTGACGGGTGTTTTAACCTGGGTTTCACCTAGGGTATAATCCAGCAAAACCAGATCCGGGAGTTTTACATGCCTTTAGCTAAATGCGGCAAAATTTCAGTGTTGTGCAACCATGGGTGCCTCCACTAACCAGAGTCAATGTGACAAACTGAATCTCAGCATTCTGAGTCTTTAGACACCTTTAGGTATGATTCAATTTGATTTCAATTCTGGGAGTCACAATCAGATTTCAAAACAACTCTTAATAAATCTAACTTTTTCCACATAAACATAGGGGTGCAAATCTTTGGTGAGTTAAGGTGGTTCATTGTCAAAATGTATGCTAAGATTTTGCATCAAAATATACTATGTCTGCTAGGATCTACCAATAGAATAGAATATCTTAGGAGGCACTGGGGCTTTCATTCAGTGTAAATAAAATTCCTCATCAGAGTGACCTTAACCTTTATCCAATCTGATCGAATCTTGTTTTCTGTGGCTGTGTGTGAAAATGATCAACTTTTGAGTGCGTGAATCTCTTTGTGAAACTGTGATTCCTGTGTAAATACTTGTATTGCCTTTAAAGATAAAGTTCTTGGTCTAGAGCACTGATTAGCTGTTTTCTTTAAAATGTTGCAAAATAAAGCTTACCTCTCCTCTCTTGGGATGGGTAATACGAGTGTAGCGCAGGTCGCTCTTTTGCCATTTGGGACTGAGGCTGCAGCCCTGGAGCTGCCAGAGCTCAAAGGAGGCATGAAACGCCCGCGCTTGCACTTTAATGGTGATGGAGTTGATGATCACAGACATTCCCTCCACAACCTTCTCAGCAAAGCCATACTCACTGCAGGGAAACATACCACAAACATCTGATGGACAGACATCTATAACTGGATCAGAAGTTCATGCAGACAATATGGTTTGGTATTCCAGGTCAATGTTAAAGCTATAAACTAGATTTGTAAATTTTCTGGTTGTTGTCAAATTGTTTTTAAAGTGTGCAGGGTGGTAGCCGAGGTGGTTGCCAGTCAGTTGCTAAGGTGTCCTGGGTGGTTTTTAGGGTGTTACTAAGCTGTATCTTAGACCAGGCTTCTGGCAAAAATATGTGGGCGAGGCGAGTGACCAAACTAAGTTGAGACAAGTTTAACTTTATGATAATGATGAGCAACATTCGGGAGTGACTATCAATGGGAGTGCAGTGAGTGGAATGTTACTGAAGCTGAGTGCAGTCAAGACAGCGGAGAAGATGAAGAAGTTTTATATGATTTGTCTGTAACCCCACAACGATTCCTTATCAAATTAGAATGACGTGTCGGATATTGTCGGCATTCTGAGTGAGTTTGATTCATACATTGATAGATCGATGATCTTTTTCATCATGAGGCATTGAGCACAATTTGAATCTGTGGCCACATCTGCGCTAATATATTTTTAGTTTGTAAACGAGTTTGAGTTGCGTTCGCTGCATTTACCCCTCTCATCCACACTAGAACCATGTTATCCTTCACCCAAAACTAAGACTTTTATAAACACTCTCCAGAATTGCTTTGGAAAACAATGAGGTTAGGAAACTGAAAACAGAGTTTTAAAACGGAAACACATTTGTGTGGGCTTGGCCTAAATGTCACTGCGCACAAGCAATGCAGTAATTTGCCGCCTGTTTTTGGCATTTTAAAACTACTGTACATTTTTAAACATTGAAAGATAGAAGTTCCCTTTGGAGTTGGTCACTTTGATGTTGCATCAGTAGCTGAAGCTATGGAAGCTCCTTGCGTGAGTGACTACTTCTGAAACCCAACCAAATAACACCAATTACATTTATAAATGGCACTTGGCACTCCACCAGCGTTCACGTCATCGCAGGCATATAAACTGGACCACAGCACCATTTCGCCAGATTTTTCTCTTCAGGGTCGCTGCTGCATTGGATTGCACTGTGCCTGTGCCAAGCTCATGTGGAAGTGGTGCTCGGTGAGACTGACTGCTTCCACTGAGAGTGCATTAAACTCAAGACAATTTGCTCTTGGCTCAATGTCTTTCCTAAGGCCGACAACGCTGCCCTCTCCTCTCTCTTGCTCCTTCTGCGGCTCCCAAGGGACCATATCGGGAGTGCATGAGGACGGATATAGAGCTTCCTCTTCTCCATATCGAAAACCTTCACCTGTTCAGTTTGCTGCTTGACAATCTATGCCCCACCACTGAAACAGATGGTGTGTTCATGTTTGTTGGTGATGACGAAGATGGACACACTATATCGCTTGCAGGCATTACGCATGTACGTTGACCAAACTGGTCAATTCAGGCAGTCTGAACAGCTCTTTTTCAGCTTTGGGGACCCTTCACAGGGTTTGGCCTTCTCCAAGCAAAGAATTTCTCACTGGGTTGTGGATGCCATTGCACTTGCTTAAGTTTAGCAAGGCATACAGTGTCCCATTGGTGTTAAAGCTCATTCCATCAAGAGTATGGCCTCCTCATGGGCGTGGGCTAAGGGCATGTCCATGGAGGACATCTGTATGGTTGCAGGCAGGTTCTATATCTTGATTTACTCCCTCTCTTCCCTGATTTTGACAAAGGATGGTTGATACATCAGTGTTTCAATAACCTGTTGGTTAGTCATTGCTTGTATATTTGCATTGTCTTTTGACCATGCAGTCTTTTACCTCTTCCTGGTATGTTGAGAAGGGAAGATTATTTTCAATGCTTCACTACCATTTCAGCTAGTGACATTGCTTGTACAGACTGTTGGTCATATGACCAAAAGATATTGTCTTTTCTCTCTTCACAATATGTTAGCAAGGAGTAGTTTGTTTCAATGCATCACTACCCTGCTGGTTAGTGTCTTTTTATTACATGTTCAGCCTAGGACCATTTAGTCTTTCTCTCCATTCCCACTGTAGTACGAATTAGAGTTTCATTAATTATGTTTCACTACCCTGTTGGCTAGAGTCATTGTATTAAGTTGCCAGGCTGTGACCTTTTCTGGCTTCTATTCCTTCCCACCGTGTGCGAAGGAGAGCTTTTAGACATTGTTTCACTACCTGGTATGGCAAGTGTCATATTACTCTTCCTATTTTTCCAAATGAAGGGGTGATTATGACAATGCCTTTTCGCTACCCTGTTGGCTCTTGGGCATTGCCCTAGTAGCAATGCATTATGGTATACATTTCCCATAGTGTCAGCTACTGATGCAGTGCCAATGTGGCCATCTTGAAAGGCAATGTCTCGGCTATAGCTGTAACATGGAAACGAGATACTCCTTTCAGGGAAACATGGTTACAGATATAACTGATACGATACCAACACTGACCTTTGACCTGCAGTATTGGCAATCGGGGAAGGGCCATTGGGGGGCCGGGGTTCCTCACAAGTCATCATCTCAACTTCCACTTTGTCCAGGAACTTCAAAGAAAGAGAAAAAAGAATTCAGGCCACAGAACAAGAACTTCTGTGGTACTATTTACATTTACATTTATGTATTTGGCAGATGCTTTTATCCAAAGCAATTTACAGTGCAATTATTACAGTGACAATCCCCCCGGAACAACCTGGAGTTAAGTGCCTTGCTCAAGGAAACAATGGTGGTGGCCGTGGGGTTAGAACCAGCGACCTTCTGATTAACAGCCCTATTCTTTAGCCACTACACCGCCACCACCACTCCATGGTACTATCAAGTTGATGCAGACAACTGTGGCAAAGATTAACGAGTATTCTTCTTCTTTCAGAGAAAAAAAACCAATATAAAATATAAAAATATCTGCAGCCCTAGAATACTCTGTGAGAGCAAAATTTATTTCATGTCAAATAAAAACAAAAGACAGAATTTAACTGTATCAAGGCTTCATTGGGCCCACCTTAAGTGACACTGTGAGTGTGTGTTTACAGTATATAATTATAATATAACTATTATAATACAATGCAAACTTATTTTTGCATTTTGGTGGCACAAGTGGTGCAGAAATTACATTCTTCGGCTTTAAATTTTGTTTTAATTTTGGGTGGAAATCTGTGTATAAAAGGATAAAATGTGTTAAATGTAGCTGAATGTACTACACTCATACTGGTAACCAAAAGTATCCTAATACACGTTTAATTGTGCTGGGGGAACCCCCACTATCTCAGTGTAATGTGACGTCTTCCTTGGATGCCAATTGATTATTTACATCAGCTTTGCAGGGAATTTACGTTATATCCTTTTTGATGTGGAGAACACAGCTTACTAACCAAGCAGCATGGATACGGGAGTAAAGAGAAAGCAGATAACACAGCACATGTAAACGCAAATGCCACTTTTATGTCTAAAGCAGCTTTCTCTCAATAAATGGCTTTCTGGTGTCCATGATAATGAGTTTATTGACAGAAGAGATTCTCACCAAACATATAGGGCTGGTCTTCAACTTTGTCCATTGTATCTGATGGGGAGAGAATAAAGCAGAAACCAAAGACACATTTAACCGCACTCTTTGAAACTGTGGACTCATTCCTGGACTGCATAAAAAAGACACTTATCAGGACAATCAGATAAATCCTCAATCATTTGGGCCATTAAGAAACATGGTGCGAGAAGTAATGCTCGGGGAAAGGCCCTAATCATCCAATGACAGAAATGTCCACATCAGCTACTTGTTACTTCATCTCTTTAGTTATCTAAATGATCTTGAAACTATGTTTCAGGGTTTCCTTGACTATTTTTTCTTTACTTTACAGAACTGTATAAAAGCTATAGATCGCTCAAGGTTGAATTATTGCAAATAACATCATTCTTCCAGCTTTTGCCAAGTCACAGATGTAATTTGTTTTAACAGACTCCCATCTTGTGTTCAACTGTTTGACAAAAATTAGAATTCCTCCAGAGTCTTTTTGAATCTTACCCGGATAGCAGCTTTGTTGCAGTAAACACGGGTGACGGCCAGCCAGGTGGGCAGATCCAGCATGTTCTGCAGGACCTCCTCATCCAGCTCCAGGTTGGAGAGCTGACCCTCTCCCTTCAGTGTGCTCAAGTTGATCTTATCTGGGGAGAGGTTCTTAGTGAACCTACACACGGAAAAGAAAGTACTCTTCAGTTAGTCTTTATTTTCTTTTTAAATTACATGAAATAGTTTGGAATTGCATGATAAACTCATTTATTCAGACATGGCCTCCACAAATTGTAAGCGTCACCATGAGCAATTTAACCACAATGTCTGGGAGTGCATAAAGGTCTATGTAGACAAAGCATGAATTTATCATGCAATGGAAACATTGCATTTCTATGGAACCCTGGAGATTGGGTGAAAACATGTCTTTCTCCGCTCAGGTGAAAAAACTCAAACAGGAATAAACACATATGCTTTTGGGTGGTAATGGCATTCAAAAAAGGCATTCCAGATTGACTCATTTTGATTTCATTCATAATATTAATTTTCTGTGCTGTTCTTTATCTGTCTTGGTCTCTGTCTCATTTACATCTCATTTACTCTCTATCACTTTAATGCAGCTATATTTTAAGGTAATGAGATCTGAGTTTAAACTGCTATCCTAACCCTCACCACAAAGACAGTCATTGACTAAAGGCAGGTAAATAAGATTACAACAGGCCTGCTGTAAGACATGCTCTAAAACCCATGGGAACTTTTTTTTCTAACCCCTGTCCTTAAAACCTGCTGTGATCACCGACACAACCACACTGAATAATACATCTAATATTAACAGCACAGCGCTGTGCTCCATTTGCCTTTATGCTTTCTAAGATGAAAATAGAAGATTTAAATGCAGTGAACGGTGTGGCAGGCTGGCAGCTTCAAAGGAATCAAGTTTTTTTTAGGCATTTGAAAGAATAATCTCCATCTGTTCAAAGACTTCAAAGAGTAACCCAGACATTAGAAGACCAATGAGTGGAAATTAACAAGGATCCTGCTATACAATATGACCATGACACTTGGGTCCCATTATGACGTGTTGCAATTTCATTCATTTGTAGTTGTATTAAATCTTCCATTTATCTATTTATGTTTCATCTATCTATCTGTTTGTTCATCCATCTGTCCATGTTCTATATTCATGTTCCATCATTCATCCATCCATCTTCTATTTACCTACCCATGTTCTATCCATCCATCTATCAGTCTATATTCTGTTTAGCCATTTATGTTCCATCATCCATCCCTCTATCCATACATCCGTGCCCTATTTATCCATTACGTTCAATCCATCCATATATCCATCCAGCCATCTTCCATGTATCCATTCAGGTTCCACCATCCATCCATCCTTCTCCTTGTTTGTGTATTTCATTCTAACCGTCCATCCTCCATTTATCCATCCATCTGTCCATTCAGCTCTTTGTCTGTTCCTCTGTCATTCTATCCATTCCTTCAATACTGCAGTCTATTATACCACACTTGAATGTGTAAGAGGGCTGAATCATCTTATCTTTACACTCTATTATCCTTTCCCCATGTCTTCCGCCTCTGGTTTGCCTCTGTCCCTAAGTGGAATGTTTCTTCATAATGTACAGCGGGAAAACTCAACATATCAGACTGACAACCAAGGTAAAGAGTCTCTCTTGAATTCAGCATTCTGTGAAGCGACCATAGTTAGACATCATGCAAGTCTAGCTAGCTACCTCTCAAATATCTCTCTCCCTCCAACTCGGTAAGCCTGAAAATATTGGAAATAATGCACCTTAAAAATAGTCCAAATGACTAGCTTTCAAAAGCCGTACAATAGCTTTGAGTGACGACAAGACAAAAATGCAATAATATCCTTCACTGATATGAACAAACATCTCCTTTCGTGTTCCACAGAAGACAGAAAGTCATTGTGTTTGGAACAACATGAAAATGATTACAGGATTATTCCTTTAATCTTAATCAGTAGTCTTGGCTGTTCAGTCACTCTTCTCCAGCACGGCTTAAACTGCAGATCAACAGTTGTGGCAATAGCAATATAAAGATGACTAGAGTTGGGTCTCATGAGAACAGGTCCGGGAGTTTGTGTGTAAACACCTCCAAACAAGCCCCACTGAGGCCGACGATAACATGAAGACTGGCATACACAGTCAACAGAGGAAAGCGGAGCTGGCATAGCTTCACCCATGACTAAGAACAGCAGGACCAAGCATGTGCTTTGACACCCACTGCCAGCCTGCTGGGCAATCTGAGCCAACAAACTGGAGCCAAGGTTGATGAGCTAGTAGTCATTTTAGCAGGGACTTTCATCCAAAGTGACATACATTACACATGTTAAAGGTTCGCTCAGCGATTCCTGAGAAACACTGTTGATATTCAAACTCAACTGCCAAAACAAACACACCCCTCCCTTCATTGCTCCTTTGAAAGCTCCACCCTCCCAAATTTATGAATGCAAGATGGTTTTACGCACACCAACTCCAGACACTCACATCTCTCATGCTACTAAATCTAACATCACAACAACCGCATATATGGGTTCTGTGAAACATAGCAAAATCAAGAAGAAAAAGAGCAACTTCTGCATCCGTCTTCAAGCCTTTTACCTCTCGGATGTCTCTCCACCACTAAAAAGCCCTGCCGATGTTGACGCGGCTCCTAGCCCTCGATTTATCATAATCCTTCTTTTTTAGTATATTCGTCTGACCTTTTTCTCTTGGTCTGTTTCTCAGCCATTTGTCCTCCTTGGAGTTTAGAAAGTTCACATCAGCCAGATTTGCCGTCGCTCTTCTAATGAATTTCCCTCTCGCTCTGCCCCCACCCCCCACCCTGTGCATGCACAAGAACCACCCCCTGTTGCTGATGGGCTGGAGTAGTGTTGTGTGGATCAGTCTGTTCCACAGAAATTGACAAAAAGTGTATTGGATTAGAATTATTAAATGCACCTTTCCAATAGTGTAACCCGAGGCAAAGTGCCTTAATCTAGTGTTTCCCAACCACTGTGCAGAGTGAAAGATTGTCAGGTGTGCCGTGGAAAATTATCAAATTCCACTAAATAAATAAATGCATGACAAAAAAATATATATATTTCATTGATCCAAACTCCTCACCTTTGTGATTGTGAAGAGCAATTATTAATGTGCAAAAGTGACACGTTAAGGGTCCTTCACATGACGCGTCAGCGCTGTGGAATACATTGAAGTGACGGCATTTTACACCAAAGTGTTTTTCGCACACGTTTATGCTTTATTAAAACATAATTGAAACTCAAAATTTTTATTTAATTTTTAAAAAAATGTTATGCATAGCCGAATTTTAAGCATTACAAGTAAACACACCACTAAGATGTGGGATAGTGGTGTACTGTAGAATTGTTTAGTTGTAAAAAGTGTGTGGTGGCAGAAAAAAGGTTGGGAAACACTGCCTTAATCAAGGGCACAATGGTGATTCCATGAATAAACCCTTGCCAGTTTCAAACCCACAACCTTTCAGCTACCAGCCCAGGTTTTAAACCACTACACCACATAAGACCACCAAAGCTTATTGAAATAAAAGGCAAGTTTAACCATACTGTAACATCCTCAGTGACAGGACCAGTGTGTGTGAGACAGAGAGAGAGAGAGAGAGAGAGAGAGAGAGAGAGAGAGAGAGAGAGAGAGAGAATGAATTGTGTTATTTCAGCAAAACCCAAACACAGCAGTGATGCTGCAGTCCATTAGCTTGTCAGCTAATAGGACACAATTCAGCATCTATATTCATGTAAAATATATAAACTAAAGGTCCTGCCAAGACAAACTGGTTAAATGTAAATAGCTTGAGGTGTGTGGTTTATTTATTAGCTGTATCATTGTGTCTCACGCGTTATAAAACGCAGTAATCTGTGGCTAACAGTAACAGAACTGAATGAAAACATGACTTACCGTGACAAATGTTTCAGGATCTGCTTTTTAATGATTCCTGCCATCCCGTCAGACTCGTTACCTCTCCAACATCTTAGAAATCATGCACTGACTGACTGACTGACTGACACACACGCAAGCGCGCGCGCACACACACACACACACACACACACACACACACACACGCAAAATAAAAGACTAGCCTGCCGGTGAAATTCGGAAATCAAATCAACGTTCATTTGTACCAAATGTACAGAATGCAGCCGTAAAGAATGAATGAATAAATGAGTGAGTGAATAAACACAGTGCAAACCAAGTATGAATGAATGAATGAATCGAGTATGCCCAAAAGGACAGTCAATCCACAAGATAAGGAGTCACCAAATAATTCATGTTAAAAGAGCTAAATTTCTTTCAGGTGAAAATCAGAGGAAATGGCTTGCCTTTCGACGGGAACTCAGAGATAACAGACTGTATTATTATTATTAATATTATTATTATTAAATAAGTGCTTTATTTATGAAAATGTAATGTTGGTTTAATGAAATTAATTTACATTTGAAAGTTCGAGTCCTGTCTGCAACATGATCTCTTTCCTCTTTGTCACCAATAATTTTCTTTCTTCTCTCCACTCACTGTGTCTGTATTATACAACAAAAACACTAAAAAGAGCAAAGAAAATAAATTCTGTTTGATGTTTGATCGTTATCGTGACGTTTTGTCTTGATTGTTTCATATTTAGCCATGGTTGGGACGGTTACTTTGAAATGTATTCCACCACAGATAACAGAACATGCTGTAAAATGTAATTTGTAACATATTCCGTTAGATTACTCAAGGTCAGTAACATATAATAAATACTTTGGATTACTTCTTCAGTACTGGTAGATTTTTTCACTTGTTTTGAGTATAAAAAGTCTGCCAGTACAGTAAGACAAAATACACATGTTAAAAATACATTCTCTGAAAAACATCAATATCTTATGCAGTGTTGTTTATAAAACAAGATTAATTCAATTGATCTGGTTTTAAGGATTTTTAGATATTTTTACAGGAAAAAAATACAAACATTATTATCAAGAATATGATTTTTGCCCTAATATCAAAGGTATAACTAGAAAAAAAGAAATTATGATCCTGAATTTCTTGATAAAAAAAAATATGATCGTACCTGGGAACATAGAAATAGCATTTTAGTTTAGCAGAAAGCTGACAATTTACTCAAGATTTATTTCTATTTCTTCTGCTTCAAACTTACTTCAAACGTACTTCTCTGTCTGCTCGTATGAATGTAACACATCATAAGAAAGTGTTTCACCGCTGTTCAAATGCACTTTGGATCGCATCATTTATATGTGTAAATGTTTTCCATCTGAAAGGACTAAATATTAAATTAAACAAATGACAATAAAATGCTAAATAATCTCTTCAGTAATAAAAATACTTTTGAATGTAATTGTATTCTAATTACCAATTATTTCAATTGTAACTGTAGTGGAATACAGCGACTTATATTTTGTATTTATAATAAGTAATCCTGTTACATGTATTCTGTTACTCCCCAACACTGTATATAGCTTTATATATTTAAATATTCCACACAATCTAAGATTTTATGAATAACTGAGACATCCTCTTGATTAAATTCATTATTTTAAAAACTAAAAAATTAAACAGTCACGATACAAACAAATGCAATACCCCAAAAACATGGTTCTATATAAAAAAAAAACTAAAAAAGAAAGAAAGAAAATAAACATTGTAGTTTTTATTATTATTTTTTCGTTTTAAAAGTGTAAAACAACTTAAACAAGATAAAGTCATTCACTTAACCTTAACACTAATTTCAAAGATATTTGGGAACGTCTGATAAGCTTTTATTTTGAAATTTGAAAATTGTTTTGAGCAGTAGTTTCTGGCTTCCGGGATCAGCTGACGATTTCTACAATTCTAAAAATACTTTTCAATGTTTTTCTACTGTTTAGGAATTGACACAGGTATGTTATATTTTACTGTCTTGCTTGCCGCCTGTTTGTGCAAAAAGCTGTTTTATTTGTCCATGTTTTGAAAAGGGAGTTGAGAAATACATTATTTACAATAAAAAACAAATGGGCATTAATTCCAATACGAGTCAAAACAACAAGTAGAATGACAATAAATTAAAATATGAACGTTTTCAGCACATTTTATTATTGTTTTTAGATTAGATTAAATGACATAATAAATGCAATTTTCTTAATCTGTTACTGACATTTATTATGATTGACTGTTATTGTATTGTAATTATAACTGGACACAAACCAGAAGACATCATGAGACAAGATCTTGCAGTTGGATAATTTCACAATATTGGCATGTTTATAAAGGATCATTAAATGGAGGAAAGTTGATTAAGACTGTGTCCTTTTTCTTTGTTTACAGATACTTGAGGAAGCCACAATCCCTTATTTTGGCTCCGAGGAGACCGTGAAGGAGCTGAAGAGAACTGTCCAATCCCAATGTCCAAGCAGACCGCCTCTGATACAAAAACTACATCACCAAGATCATGTCTGTAGAATAGATTGATCATCATCATCTTTTTTTTTTTTTAAGAAATAACTGATGATTTTGCAGGATGACACAAAGATTAAGTTTAAATAGTATTAGTAAAAGAATCATCCATCGATGTGTGTATGCTGTGTGCACAGCTATTAAAGATAAATTGATGTGGTGTAATATCAGAGTTGACATATGATACATTCCTGATATCCAATAGGCTATTTTAAACAATCATCTAATCTAAAGCATTGCCAATAAACTGCATTATGTCCCGCATATTTCTCCAGCAACATTTAAAGACAAAGTGAACTCGATTGTCATCTAAGATTTATTTTAGCTTCATAATGCAATTTACTTTTTCTGAAGAATGCAATCCAAGGTAAACAATGTTAGTTTTAAAATAAGTAAAAGTATTAAAATATTCAAATTTTCATTTTCTAAAAGTGAACTCAGCATTGGAAAAATAGTTCTGATAGTTTGTAGTCTTGAAAAAAGTCTAGAACATTCTGAGAATGTCAGTCAGACGACTTTAAGTTTGATAATTTAAGTTTGTGTAAAGAAAAGGCAATTATAGTTAGTATATAGTACTAACAATATATTTTTATTTTATTTTATTTTTTATTTTTAACTGAATGCTTTATTCATTTGGTAATTTATTTAATTAAATACAGGGTATTTTGCCTGCATTTTTTTCAAAAGTAAGCGAAACAATAATTTTTATAGGTTTGGAATGTCAGTGTTCCAAAAAATCACAGTGATGCTTTTCTCCTAGTATTGTGCATTTATTTAGTATTTATTGTTGTATTGTATGCAGTGTTGTCACAATACCAAAATTTCAGTAGTCTGTACATGTGCACCAGTGAAATTTGACAATTCACGATATCAAGACTAATACTAACTAATTTGTTAATTAGGTAAACATTGTTTTAAATTCTGAACTAATTATTCAAGAAAACAACAGTAATAAAATAACATGATCTTTAAGATTATCTTTATTTGTGTAGTTTATATCACTTTCCCGTTAACCACATCACGTCATTTTCATGAGATCAGGCTGCGATTATCAGATTTCTAGTGAATAACTTCAATTTCGTTCTGTTCCTCCTACTAAAAAACTAAAAAAGTTATTTTTTCACTTCTTGGTTTATACAATTCATTTTATAAAGCTTTTTTTTTATAGAACAGCATTAATGCATTAGGTAATGGTATCATGAACTAACAACAAACATTGCTATTTTTAATGAATGTTTAATTTATTTTTAATAAATGCTTTTCTTTTTTGTAGCGTTCATTAACCTTAGCTTATTCTTGGTTAATGTTAATATATGAAAATGTAATTGTTAATTGTTCATTCGTGTTAGTTCATCATTTATTAACTCATAATTTGTATGTATTAGTATATGTTGAAATGAACATTAAAGGGATAGTTTACCCAAACATGAAAATTCTCTCATCATTTACTCACTCTCATCTCATCCCAGATGTGTAAAACTTTCTTTCTTCTGCTGAACACAAACACTTTTAGAAGAATATTTCAGCTCTGTAGATCCATACAAAAAAGTGAATGATGTCCAAAAGCACATAAAGGCAGCATAAAAGTAATCCATACGACTCCAGTGGTTAAATCCATGTCTTCAGAAGTGATATGATAGGTGTGGGTGAGAAACAGATAAATATTTAAGTCCTTTTGTACTATCAATCTCCACTTTCACATTCTTGCACATTTAGTTTTTAGTGATTTGCATTCTTTGTGCACATTGCCACCTACTGGGCTGGGAGGAGAATTGATAGTAAAAGTACTTAAATATTGATCTGATTCTCTCCCACACCTATCATTTCACTTCAGAAGATATGGATTTAACCAATGGAGTAATATGGATTACTTTTATTCTGCCTTTATATGCTTTTTGGTCCTTGAATGTTTTGGTAATCATTTACTTGCATTGTTTGGACCTACAGAGCTGAAATATTCTTCTAAATATATTTTGGGGTGAACTATCCCTAACCAAGATTAATAAGTGCTGTAAAAGGATTCTTAGTTCATGTTAACTTATTCAGTTATTTTTACAAATACAACATTATTGTAAAGTGTTACTGTTTGTGTGTGTGTGTTTAATTTTAATATTTTAATATTTTTTTAGCTTGATAGACATGGTCAAAATGAACTGTCATTGTATAGAAAAGATACTTTAAAAAAAGGATGGAAAAACATTATTGCATGCTGTTTTTGAATGACATGAGTGTGAGCAAATATTGTCAGAATATTGACAGTGTTCATTTAAAACTATTTCTTTTAAATGAATATGGAAATATTCTGACAATATTTGCTCACACTCATGTCATTCATAATGAGCATGAGCATGTGAGCAAATATTGTCACAATATTGACAGTGTTCATTTAAAACTATTCCTTTTAAATGAATATGGAAATAATTTACAAATATTATAAAAAAAAAATGTGTGAAAAGATTTAAAATAAATCATAAAGAGATTTTTTCAGGAATTTTGTTTGTTTTTGTAGGTATATGACAGGGTCTGATGTCTCGCCTTTATTTATGGGCATGGTGAAAGCCAGTGCCACATTTGATCTTGTTCAGAAGAAGCTGGTGTGTTTGTACATGTGTACTTATGCCAGCTACAAGCCTGACCTGGCACTACTGACCATCAACACTCTGTGCTGATCCAAACCCTATGGTATGAGGGTTGCCCCTTAGGAACATGTGCAACTTCATGTTTCTGTGTGAATTAATATGGATTTTCTGGAATATACGATTAATGTGTAAATCCCTTAACATTGCGTTCATTAAACATAACATAAGAACTTACTAACCAGTAAATCCTACAACAATATATTACTAACAGAATATGCAATGTGGTCTAAATGTGAAATCATTATTATAAATCAATTAGGTATGAACGTTCATATATTGCTTGGTGAGCTCATTAAATTGATTTTGGAGCAACAGTGTGTCGACTTTCATGCTAGTTTTTCATTAATACATATTTTTTTGGTTGTGCACGAGCATTTAAACAATGTTTGGAGGTGCGTTCTTTTTTTGATTTTTTAAAATCTTTATTATAAACAGATAAATCCAGCTGTAAAATCAGATTTTCCTATTGGCGATATTCGCATACCTCTGACAGCACACCAGTTGAATTGTATATTAATAAAAATAAAAAGTTAGTGAAAAGTTGCTGTATTCATGCGAAACAGTGCTGTTGCACAGTCTACTGTTGCTTTAATACATTCTAAGATGTCTAAATGTCCTGATCTGCTTCTTTGTATTTACTTGTTTTTCAGGATGCCAGGATTAACTGAGAACATAGAGCAGCCTATTGTTGCTGGTCTGCGTGATAAGACCAGTTGCTTAAGGCTGTGCCAAAATGAACAGTCTACAGCCCAACGCAGACATGGTTAGAGTCAATATATCGCAATGGATAAATAGGTACCCATTAAATCTATCCAATGCAATGTTCTCTTGAGCAACATGTTCACAATGTTCTCTTGATGGCCCACATTACTGGCTAAAGCAGCAACTCTTTCATCTCAAGCGAGGCAATATCAGGGAGCTTGTATTTGTTTATCACCATAGTTATGTACAGTAATTTGGATACTGGAATTTCCCAAAATGTGCAGTTTGCACACAGTCTCAGTGGTTTTAAATAGCCTTACTGTACTAATGTAGTGTACTTCTCTTGGGATGAAAAGTGTCTGCCAAATGGACGTTTCCAATAAATGTATTTGATGTGTGCCTTGTAGATGCCAGTCTAGTGAATGAGCCGTGTGCTCTTCTGAGGGACCCAGACACTGTGGTTGACCCAATGAACAATACGTTTACAGCATTATAACAAAGAAACATTTTTTATGCAGACAAACACTTAAAGACTGGTATATATAACTATTTAATACACAAATAAAAAAGAAGGACCCTTTCACAAGAACACACAGTTGTACCAATACAGTGTTCCTGCAATATTGGAAACTGAAAACTGCTGCCTCATCAAAGCTATTTGTGAATATAATAGTGTATAGCCAGTATATCTCTCTGTGCCGGTGGTGTGGAAGCACATTTGAATCTCTTTAGTTACATTGCATCAACATTTGAACTATGTATGTAGATAAATAGTCAGTCACTGTAATTTTGACAATCTTGGATGCTGGTCTTATCAGGCTAATTAAGCCACCGTGAGGGATAAAGGTCAACTGCAGAGGATCGTGCAGGAGAGAGAGATCATTAACGGACATGTCCGTCATGTGTGTGTAGGATCACGACCCGGCCCGCCCTCCGCCCTGCCACACTCAGTTTTTCACAATTCCTGACATTTAATCATAGAAAACATTCCCTGTCTTAGGATCTCTACTTTATTTTATGAATGTGAAATGTCAGAATAATAATCAGCTTTTATTTCTTTCATCACATTCCCAGTGGGTCAGAAATATATACTCTGGTGTATACACTGGTGTATACACTCACCTAAAACAGGTGTATTATTATTAGGAACACCTGTTCAATTTCTCATTATTGCAATTATTTAATCAACCAATCACATGGCAGTTGCTTCAATGCATTTAGGGGTGTGGTCCTGGTCAAGACAATCTCCTGAACTCCAAACTGAATGTCAGAATGGGAAAGAAAGGTGATTTAAGCAATTTTGAGCGTGGCATGGTTGTTGGTGCCAGACGGGCCGGTCTGAGTATTTCACAATCTGCTCAGTTACTGGGATTTTCACGCACAACCATTTCTAGGGTTTACAAAGAATGGTGTGAAAAGGAAAAACATCCAGTATGCGGCAGTCCTGTGGGTGAAAATGCCTTGTTGATGCTAGAGGTCAGAGGAGAATGGGCCGACTGATTCAAGCTGATAGAAGAGCAACTTTGCCTGAAATAACCACTCGTTACAACCGAGGTATGCAGCAAAGCATTTGTGAAGCCACAACACGCACCACCTTGAGGCGGATGGGCTACAACAGCAGAAGACCCCACCGGGTACCACTCATCTCCACTACAAATAGGAAAAAGAGGCTATAATTTGCAAGAGCTCACCAAAATTGGACAGTTGAAGACTGGAAAAATGTTGCCTGGTCTGATGAGTCTTGATTTCTGTTGAGACATTCAGATGGTAGAGTCAGAATTTGGCATAAACAGAATGGGAACATGGATCCATCATGCCGTGTTACCACTGTGCAGGCTGGTGGTGGTGGTGTAATGGTGTGGGGGATGTTTTCTTGGCACACTTTAGGCCCCTTAGTGCCAATTGGGCATCGTTTAAATGCCACGGCCTACCTGAGCATTGTTTCTGACCATGTCCATCCCTTTATGGGCTCCATGTACCCATCCTCTGATGGCTACTTCCAGCAGGATAATGCACCATGTCACAAAGCTCGAATCATTTCAAATTGGTTTCTTGAACATGACAATGCGTTCACTGTACTAAAATGGCCCCCACAGTCACCAGATCTCAACCCAATAGAGCATCTTTGGGATGTGGTGGAACGGGAGCTTCGTGCCCCGTAAGCGTAGGGTCGAGAGCCGGGGAATCAGGATATAACAAAAGGGCAAATCTACAAATAGAGTGGTCAAGGAAAGCAAGGGGTCAAAGCCGGGGTAATCAGAATAAGAATGACGAGACTAGTGGGAGCAAAAGACAGGGGAACAAGGGGAGCTGGCAAGCTAAGAGGAAGACAAGAGGAGTTCAAAACTAGACGAGACTAGCGGGGGGCAAAGACACGGGAAACTAAATACAATAACCAACCAGTGGGAGACGAATGTGCTGTGATATTTATAGAGACGAGTGCAGGTGTAAACAATGACAGGTGATAGGGACGAGTGCAGGTGTATACAATGAACAGGAGTGCAGATGACACGAGTGCAGGTGTACATAATGTTCTGGCGATAGAAGTGGGCATGTGAGCCCGAGGGGGGGAGATAGTGTACGAGCATGTGAGCTCATAGGAGTAAAACGAGCGTGCAAGCTCGAGCGAGCAAAACAAGCGTAGAAGCTCGAGGGGGCGGAGCGAGGGAGCGGGAAGCGAGCGAGTACGCTCGCGGAGTGCGTGTGTACTGGCAGGCTCTGTAGTCTCGGGGGGTAGAGCCGTAGAAGGCCCGAGAGGTGGAGCCGTAGGAGGCTCGAGAGGCGGAGCCCTAGAAAGCTCTGGAGTCTTTGGGATCAGAGCCGTGAGAGGCTCAGGAGGTGGAGCCGTGGGAGGCTCTGGAGGGGGAGCCGTAGGAGGCCCGAGAGGCGGAGCCGTAGAAAGCTCTGGAGTCGGAGTCCTGGAAGGCTCGAGAGGCTTGGGGGACGGAGCCCTGAGAGGCTCGAGAGGAGGAGGAGCCCTAAGAGACTCGAGAGACGAAGTCGTGAGAGGCTTGAGGGGTGGAGCCATGAAAGACTCGAGGGGCGGAGCCCTGAGAGGCTCGAGGGGAGGAGGAGCCCTGAGAGGCTCGAGGGGAGGAGGAGCCCTGAAAGACTCGAGAGGGGAAGCCCTGAGAGGCTTGAGAGGGGGAGGAGCCCTGAGAGACTCGAGAGGCGAAGCCGTGAGAGGCTTGAGGGGTGGAGCCATGAAAGACTCGAGGGACGGAGCCCTGAGAGGCTCGAGGGGAGGAGGAGCCCTGAAAGACTCGAGAGGGGAAGCCCTGAGAGGCTTGAGAGGGGGAGGAGCCCTGAGAGACTTGAGAGGCAAAGCCGTGAGAGGCTTGAGGGGTGGAGCCATGAAAGACTCGATAGGCGAAGCCGTGAGAGGCTTGAGGGGTGGAGCCCTGAAAGACTCGAGAGGAGAAGCCCTGAGAGGCTTGAGAGGCGGAGCTCTGGGAGGCTCGAGGGGTTTGAAAGGCAGAACCCTGGGGGGGCTTGGGAGGTAGAGCTCTGGGAGGCTCGAGAAATGGAGCCCTAGGAGGCTCGAGAGGAGGAGTCCTGGGAGGCTCGAGAGGAGGAGCCCTGGGAGGCTCGAGAGGAGGAGCCCTGGGAGGCTTGGGAGGAGGAGCCTTGGGAGGCTCGTGAGGCGGAGGCCGCGAGGGCTCTGAGGGGCGAGCAGAGGCTGGCAGAGCCGTGGAAGACTCTGAGGGCGGAGCAGAGGCTGGCAGAGTCGTGGAAGACTCTGAGGGCGGAGCAGAGCCATGGAAGACTCTGAGGGCGGAGCAGAGCTCGGCAGAGCCGTGGAAGACTCTGAGGGCGGAGTAGAGGTCAGCAGAGTCGTGGAAGACTCTGAGGGCAGAGTAGAGCCTGGCAGAGTCGTGGAAGACTCTGGGGGCGGAACAGAGCCCGGCAGAGTCGTGGAAGACTCTGAGGGAACCTCTGCGTTCTTGAGCACAAGACGAGACTGGGGAGAAGGGGCCCTCTTCCTTCTCTGACGTCTTCGGCCAACAGGGGATGTGGCCATGGGGACAGTCGAGGCTACAGGCGCTGGCTCTGGGGCGGTCGAGGCTACAGGCGCTGGCTCGCTGACCGTGGCAGACATGGGCGTTGGCCATGGCGAGCATGGGCGCTGGCTCGTTGGCCGTGGCGGGCATGGGCGCTGGCTCGCTGGCTGTGCCAGGCTTCGAGGCTGGGGCCGTGACAGGCCTCGGGAATGGGGCCGTGTCGGGCTTCGGGACTGGGGCCGTGACAGGCTTCGGGACTGGGGCCGTGTCAGGCTTCGGGACTGGGGCCGTGTCAGGCTTCGGGACTAGGGCCGTGTAAGGCTTCGGGACTAGGGCCGTGTCAGGCTTCGGGACTGGGGCCGTGTAAGGCTTCGGGACTGGGGCCCTGTAAGGCTTCGGGACTAGGGCCGTGTCAAGCTTCGGGACTAGGGCCGTGTAAGGCTTCGGGACTAGGGCCGTGTAAGGCTTCGAGACGGGGGCCGTGGTAGGCTTCGAGACGGGGGCCGTGGTAGGCTTCGAGACGGGGGCCGTGGTATGGAACGCTGGGTCAGTTTCTGCCTCCCCCACAGTAAACAAGGAACCAGCGTACAGTAGGGCGAGGTCAATAAACTGAGCCAGGTTGAGAGAGCAGCGACCACCAGGCATGAATGATGAGGCTGGCTCATTCAGTCCAAATTGAAAAATGTCTTTCAGAGCCACCTCATCAAAATTCACCTGGTTGTCCAGGGCACAAAAATCCATAATATAAGCCTCCAAGGGTTGGCTCCCCTGGCGCAAAACCAAGAGTCGGGTCGCTGGCTCCATAATGTCGAGGACGGGGTTATGCGTTACACCACCGCTGCCTTGCACGAAAAACTCTTGGCAAGCGCCCGAAGAGCCGTCAAACCTCTCAGGGGGTTGAAGGCTCACAGCGCTCAGAAATGCACTGGAGGCATAAACGGGCTCAGGGGCAGACACAGGTGAAACAGGGTGACATAAATCAGACAAAGAACATACCTGCTGCCCCTGGGCCGCGAGCGCTTGGTCCTGCCTCCAAACTGTAGCTCCTCGCGCCGAATGTGACGTGCATCTCCGCTCTAGTGAGCTGCGCGAATCCTCCGCGTGGCTCATTGTGACTGTCTACGGTGGGGTTGGTTATTCTGTAACCCGCACACACACACACAAGATGAGACAGTCACAATGTAAATCCAAACTGCTTTTTATTTTAAAGAGCAGGCGAAGGTACAGTGGGGAAAATCCAGAGGGAGAATGGTCGAGGTAAGCGTAGGGTCGAGAGCCAGGGAATCAGGATATAACAAAAGGGCAAATCTACAAATAGAGTGGTCAAGGAAAGCAAGGGGTCAAAGCCGGGGTAATCAGAATAAGAATGACGAGACTAGTGGGAGCAAAAGACAGGGGAACAAGGGGAGCTGGCAAGCTAAGAGGAAGACAAGAGGAGTTCAAAACTAGACGAGACTAGCGGGGGGCAAAGACACGGGAAACTAAATACAATAACCAACCAGCGGGAGACGAATGTGCTGTGATATTTATAGAGACGAGTGCAGGTGTAAACAATGACAGGTGATAGGGACGAGTGCAGGTGTATACAATGAACAGGAGTGCAGATGACGCGAGTGCAGGTGTACATAATGTTCTGGCGATAGAAGTGGGCATGTGAGCCCGAGGGGGGGAGATAGTGTACGAGCATGTGAGCTCGTAGGAGTAAAACGAGCGTGCAAGCTCGAGTGAGCAAAACGAGCGTAGAAGCTCGAGGGGGCGGAGCGAGGGAGCGGGAAGCGAGCGAGTACGCTCGCGGAGTGCGTGTGTGTGCTCGGTGAAGCCGAACATGCGCGTGAGCTGGACGAAGGGGAGCGCGTGTGCGTGCTCGAGGAAGCGGGGATGGGGCAGAGGAGTGGGGTTCGTGACATCCTTCCACAAGCTTCTCACAATAAGTTGCTGGAATTTTGGTCCATTCTTCCAGACAGAACTGGTGTAACTGAATCAGGTTTGCAGGCCTTCTTACTCGCACACGATTTTTCAGTTCTTCCTCTAAGAACTTTGTTGTCCTTAAGCCATTTGCCACAAATTTGGAGGCATGCTTGGAATCATTGTCCATTTGGAAGACCCATTTATAACCGAGCTTTAACATCCTGGCTGATGTCTTGAGCTGTTGCTTCAATATATCAACATAAATTGCCTTCCTTATGTTGCCATCTATTTTGTGAAGTGCGCCAGTGCCTCCTGCATCAAAGCACCCCCATGCTGCCACCCCCATGCTTCACGGTTGGGATGGTGTTCTTCGGCTCGCAAGCCTCACCCTTTTTCCTCCAAACATAACGATGGTCATTATGGCCAAATTTTTGTTTCTTTAGACCAGAGGAAATTTCTCCATAAAGTAAGATCTTTGTCCTTGCTGAGCAGCCTTTCAGGTTATTTCGATATAGGACTTGTTTTACTGTGGATATAGATACTTGTCTACCTGTTTCCTCCAGCATCTTCACAAGGTCCTTTGCTGTTGTTCTGGGATTCATTTGCACTTTTTGCACCAAACATCATTCATCTCTAGGAGACAGAATGCGTCTCCTTTCTGAGCAGTATGATGACTGTGTGGTCCCATGGTGTTTATACTTTAGTACTATTGTTTTTATAGATGAACTTAGTACCTTCAGGCATTTGGAAATTGCCCCCAAGGATGAACCAGACTTGTGGAGGTCCACAGTTTGTTTTTCTGAGGTCTTGGCTGATTTCTTTTGATTTTCCCATGATGTCAAGCAAAGAGGCACTGAGTCAAAAGGTAGGCCTTAAAATAGGTCCACAGGTACAACTCCAATTCAGTACACCTCCTATCAGATGCTAATTGGTTAGTGCCTAAAGGCAATATGATATTTGTACACAATATTCTGGAATTTTCCAAGCTGCTTCAAGCAGTTATCTTAGTGTATTTAAACTTCTGTCCCACTGGAATTGTGATTGTAGTCAATTAAAAGTGAAACAATCTGTCTGTAAACTATTGTTGGAAAAATTACTTGTTTCATGCACAAAGTAGATGTCCTAAACGACTTGACAAAACTATAGTTTGCTATTATTAAACTGTGGTTACAAAAGTGGATAAAAAACTTTTTTTAATGACTTCAAGCGAAGTGTATGTAAAATTCAGTATGTAGACTTTAACTGTACATTGGTATCGATACTAAATCGATACTATAAACAAAAAATAAAAAGCCTCAGATTTTTTTAATTTCACAGAAAATGACAATATAAGAACAGCAAAAGAACAGCATAAAGTCTCACAGATACATGTGTTTTCCATTTAAATTTGTCTGGATTCCATGTTAAATGTTTTATTAAATGTTATAATCAAATGGTGTTTAATCAGATTGATACATACAATCAAATAATATATATATATATATATATATATAGAGAGAGATATATAAAATTTTATTTTTAGTAAAATAAAATACTGCACAACAGTGTTTCACAGTATTAATGCAAACATTAATGTAGAAGAAAATCTGATTAACTGTGGCTGCTATGGCTGTATCACAACATGCTGATAAAACACTTGAATTTGTGATATTGCTTACATATAATAATAATAATAAAATAAAAATACTAATATTAAAACAAACATTTCATTTTATATAATTGTATTATGAATATTATTGCTACTTTTTGAATATTAGATTTTTATACAGTTGTATTTTTTTTCTGTTTTCAATTTTACACATCCAGTTGAAAAGAGCTTTCATTTAAGCGGGACTTTTATTTTAATAGACATTTGAACTCTTTTGGTTTTCATGGGTTAGTTATATCAAGCTTCTCATTAATGCTGGGATAATCCCATAGGGTCTCCGAGCTGCACCGGAGGAGTTCATTTAAGTGTTAACACACTGCCTGAAAATTAAGCACAGTAGTGAGTGTTGCAATTGTGTGAGTGTGTGTGAGCGCATACGTCCATTCTGACGATTATTTTCATGGAGCAAAGCTCAGAATCAGAAGACATATTAGTGTACTCTTCTACCAACCACAACTTCATGCATATCTCTCATATTTTGTTATGTTGCTTCAACTTTCGTTTTAAAACTGGAAGAATGAAATTACTCAATAAAACGTATAAATAAACACTTTCCCTTTAACAATATATCATTGTTTTCAATGATGTCTAACCTCTAAAATTAGTTTCGGGGTTCTTGACCTTTTAAAGACCTTTAAAGGTGTAACATGCTCTTTGCCCATATAATAGTAAACAGCATCTACCAGCAGGTGAGGAAAAGCGTTGTGAAACTTTGAACTGTTGGTGGTACTAGAGGCCGATACCAAAATTGACATCAGGAATGGGTAACACTTTAGAATACTGTAACTTACTTAATGCATAACTAATTAAGGAATTACCGCAGAACTAATAGGTAATTCTTCATTAACACTTAAGTCACTACTATTAACTACTAAGGAAGATGTGTTAACTAATCAGTATGTAATAGCATTTTATAGTTGTGTTAAGTAACAATTAGCTAATCAATAACTATTGAATTCAGTCATGCCTCCTGATGAACTATTTTTAATTATCTACTAATTCAGCTTCAGGAGAAATAACTATTGAGTAACTATATTATTGAGTAACTATATTATTGTAATTGTAATTAATCGACTGTTAGTCACTCAATAGTTATTTCTCCTGAAGCTGAATTAGTAGATAATTAAAAATAGTTAATCAGGAGGCGTGACTGAATTCAATAGTTATTGATTAGCTAATTGTTACTTAACACAACTATAAAATGCTATTACATACTGATTAGTTAACACATCTTCCTTAGAAGTTAATAGTAGTGACTTAAGTGTTAATGAAGAATGACCTATTAGTTCTGCAGTAATTCCTTATTAGTTATGCATTAAGTAAGATACAGTATTCTAAAGTGTTACCCAGGAAGGTTGAGTCCATTTGCAATCAATGTGCCAAATTTCATAACTTTTTACCATAGGGGCTGTCATAGACTCATTGCCAGGAGATGGAGAATAATAATAAGCAGAAAATGAACAGATATTATAGGAGCCTAGGTATTGTGAAAAATTATGAAAAAGTGTAGTTTATGTGTGGGTCTTTAAGCATGGGTGGAGGCTTAACTCTGGTTTTGTCTCTCCACCTATTGATTTTTTAAAAGTAATTATTTTAAAGTAACATTTTAAAGTAGTTATATTTGCTGAAGATTATAATTAAAAGTAATGGTTATTATCAACATCCAGTAATCCACCATGCTTGTTTGAGCACGTTTCTTCGTGTGAAAGTGTGTAGGAAAGGATTTCAGGAATGTTTTCGAGAAATGTTGTGACATTGTGTTTAGCGTTCACTGAAGCAGTGATTCTCAACCTGTTTTGTTCAGGAGCAAGATTTGACATTGGGAATCAAGTGATGATCAAACAATCAGTATTTTTAAATTTTTTTTGAATAATGTTTTAGATGTTAAAATAACCATTTTCCCCAGCTTATAGAATGTCAACTATAATCATGTGTAAGTTGAATTCACTGAAAAGTGTGAAGGTCAATACAAGAAGTCAGAGTGTTACAATTGCCCTTTTCCAACTCCCTCTGGTCACCCCAACCATATACAAAGTAGTCAAATACTTCAATAAATATACAGAATTGAGCACACACAGCTGTCAATTACTACCCCTGCTACCCAGCATTCTACTGGCAAATGTTCAGTCTCTGGACAACAAGCTCTGTGAGTTGAGAGCATGAGGGACTGATGCATTATCTGCCTTACAGAAACTTGAATGTCTGTGGAGATTCCAGACTCAGCTATCGAACCCGTGGGGTTCTCAGTGCACCGAGCGGACAGAGTGAAAGATCTCTCTGGTAAAAGCAGAGGAGGTGGTGTATGTTTTTTTTAATCTACCAATCCTGGTGTGATCAGAGGAATGTATAATCTATCAAGTAGTTTTGCTCTCCTGATCTGGAATTTCTCATGCTTCTGTGTCAGACATTCTGGCTACCAAAGGAATTCACAGTGGTCATTATCACAGCTGTGTACTGTACATCCCCTCACAAGCTGACATAGACCAGGCCACGTTCATTGTGACCGGGGACTTTAACACAGCCAACTTCAAGTCAATAGCACCAAAATACTACCAACCCATCAGATGCAACATACAGGGTTTTGGACCATTGCTACTCTCCCTTCCGGAATGGCTACAAATCCCTTCCCCACCCACCATTTGGCAAATCGGACCAATCTTCCATTCTGCTTCTGCCTGCTTACAGGTAGAAACGTAAACAGGAAGCACCCACTCTCAGAACAATCCAGTGCTGGTTGGACCAATCAGATTCTACACTACAGGACTGTTTTGATCACGTGGACTGGGAGATGTTCCAGTCCGCCTCTGACGATGACTTCAACGTGTTTCATCAGGAAGGTCATAGATGCCGACCAAAACAATACGGATCTACCCTAACCAGAAACTGTGGATTAATAGCAGATTAATATAGATTATTAGTAGATTCATTGTTTCTTTAATAAAAACAAATAATTTTCATGCGGAAACTTAATGCACAAACCTCCACTTTTAAATCTCGGGAACGCGGAGGAGCATAAACAAGCCAGTTATGCCCTCTGCAAAACTATCAGAGCAGCCAAACGCCAGTACAGGGACAAGATTGAAGGACAGTTCAACACCAACTCTAGAAGCATGTAGCATGGAATTAATATCATCACAGACTTCAAAGGGAATAAAACCGCTGCCTCTCTCCTGGGTGAGCGTAATACATTTTATGCTCGTTTAGAGGGAAATAACACCTCCCTCGCGGAGAAAGCTCTCGCGGCCAAACTACAGATGTTAGTTCACTCTCTGCCTCTGTAGTGGACGTAACCCGATCCTTCCGATGGGTGAATATCCCTGTCTGGTGTTTTTACGGACATTTTCAACCTTTCCCTCTCCTTGTCTGTGGTCCCCACATGCTTTAAAACGTCCACCATTGTGCCTGTACCAAAGCAATCCAAAATCACTTGCTTAAATGACTGGCATCCTGTTGCTCTGACCCCCAACATTAGCAAATGTTTTGAGAGGCTAATCAGAGATTAAATCTGCTCTGTGCTGCCTGCCTCACTGGACTCACTGCAGTTTGCTTACCACAACAACCGCTCCACTGGTGATGCCATTGGATCCACACTACACACTGCTCTCTCCCACCTGGAAAAAAGGAACTCATATGTGAGAAGTCTGTTTGTAGACTACAGCAGCATAGTTGTAGGTCTGATCACTGACAATGATGAAACAGCCTACAGAGAGGAGGTGCACACTCTGACACGCTGGTGTCTGGAGCAAAACCTCTCCCTTAATGTCAGTAAGACCAAGGAGCTTGTGGTGGACTTCAGGAGGAAAGACAGAGAACACAGCCCCATCACTGTCAGTGGAGCACCGGTGGAGAGAGTCAGTAGCTTCAAGTTCCTTGGTGTCCACATCACTGAGGAACTCACATGGTCCATCCACACTGAGGCTGTTGTGAAAATGCTTACCAGCTTCTTACCTCTTCTTCCTGAGAAGGCTGAGGAAGTTTGGAATGAACCACCACATCCTCGCATGGTTCTATACCAGTACTGTAGAGAGCATCCTGAGTGGCTGCATCACTGCCTGGTACGGCAACAGCATCGCCCTCAAACACAAAGCACTGCAAAGGGTGGTGCGAACTGCCAGACATATCATCGGAGATAAACTTCCCTCCCTCCAGGACATCTATACCAGGCGGTGTGTGTGAAAAAAGCTTGGAGGATCATCAGAGACTCCAGCCACCCGAGCCATGGACTGCTCTCACTGCTACCATCAGGCAGATGGTATCACAGCATTAGGAACCGCACCAGCCGACTACATGACAGCTTCTTCCCTCAAGCAATCAGAATGTTGAACTCTTAATTACTCACGATACATATACTGTATGAACACCACACTTTATTAGCCTCAGACTAGACCCACATTTTACAGTTTACTTCACTTAATAACACACTGGCAACTGACTATCAACCGATAGCTAAATGTCAACACAACACTTCATATTTACTTCCACTGATTTCCAGGGGGGAAATCGTTCTTATTTTGTGTATACTATAAATTGTATATTATTAGGTATATATTGTGTTGTGTAACAAGATGTGTAAACTGAGTTAAGTGTAAATCAGATGTTTATTGTAATTGTCATATTGCTATGTTGCTTGGAACTGCACCCAAGACTTTCACCCACTGTTGCACTTGTGTATTTGGTTGTGTGACAATACAGTGATTTTAATACTGTATGTAATGAAGCTGAAAAATATTCCTCAGGTTAATGCTCTTTGTTGTGTGTTATTCTGTGTCCTACTCTGACTTATCACCAAACACTAGCTATACAGACATGACATCATCATAACTACCACTTTGCAATCTCTGCATTCTTCCATTTTTTTCATTGACTATGCCATTTGTAGTATGTCACTATCATGAACAAAAGACTTCCTCTAAAATGTAAAAACTGAACATGTGCAGCTATTATAATGAGATATTTCTAACAGATCTGATTCTTAAAATTACTTGCATTGGTCTAATCCAAAGCAGTCAGATAAATTCATTTCTTAGGCAATTATTAGGAAATGTGAAGTGCTAATTGACAACATATATATACAGAGTACTTCTGACACATTTAGTTGTCTGAAATTTAATATGATATTAATTTAATTATAAGAGAGCATATGAGTTTAAAGACATATTAGCATTTCTCCACTTAGTAACATATTAGTCTAAAATAACTTTATAATGTGGCAGTTTATGATGTGGTAATACACAGTAGTAATTACTTGTACTTAGTTATGAAAAAAGTTGATCATGTTGGTTTTATTAGTTTTACTGAAAAACATTTAGGTCTATACCATTGTCAAATTTTTGTTGAGTTAAAACAGCCATCATGTAATAAGTAAAAGATTTTTCCTGTTCTACTGAATGCATGCGAGTGTTCACATCAAACATATGTTTCACACATTTTTTCCAAGGTATTTTATTTTTATTTATAAATGCTGTAAAAAAATTAAATAATTAATTGTTAGTTCATAAAACCTAATGCATTAACTAATAGGAATTAATGGAACCTTATTTACATGTATTTATTTGGCAGATGCTTATCCAAAGCGACTTGAAAAGAGGAATACATTATAAGCTAATCATCTTAAGGAGACAGTGTTTTTTTAGTGACCTAGGTGCTCATGGAATAGATTAGTTTTAGTCATTTTTTGAAGACAGAAAGTGAGTCAGCTTCACGGGTGGAGTTGGGAAGATCAGTCCACCAACGTGGTATGATGAAACCGAAAGTCTGAGAAAATGTGTTGTTGCCTCAGAAATGATTTAAGGTATGCTGGAGCAGACCCAGTTACTGTTCTATATACCAGCATCAGAGCCTTGAATTTGATACTTGCATCAACCGGCAGCCAGTGTAGAGACACAAGGAGTGGTGTAACGTGTTATCTTTGGTTCATTAAAGACCAGACATGCTGATGCATTCTGGATCATTTGCAGGGGTCTAATTGCACATGCAGGGAGGGCTTTGTGGGCTTTGGCCAGCTGGACGGTGTCATCCACCGATGTAGGGTGATGGCACTGGACCCATTCTGCGGTTCTTTGGGGCAAGCATATGTTCAGCTGCTCCAGCACCATCAGTTCGATGAGGTCTCCCACGTCGCAGACTTCCATGGCTGGCACCCATTAACAGCAGGCATCACAGAGCTGCTGGGCAAACGCAAATGGTTGCAGGACAGCGGTCTTCAGCTTCTTGTAGTCCATGTGGTCCTCAGCTGGTAGTTGCTGCGCTGCGATCTGGGTCTCCCCGGAAATCAGCAGCAACAGGTGGAGGGCCCATTGGGTTTGTGGCCAGCCAGATGCAGTGGCCGACTGCTTAAAGAAACCCACAAACGCCTCTGGATCGTCCTGGGGCCACATCTTCAAGAGCAGCAGCTGTGGCTTCATCGCTGCTTCCGGGGCTGCGGTGGAGGATCTGCCTGGAGCTAACCAGCTTTGCAAGGCCTGCCAATCCTCGGCCTGTGCTTGTAGTATTTCCTTAAAAGGCCACTCCTGGGCAAGGAGGGCTTGGTGGTGAGTCTCCTGGATGCTAGCCAGGGCATGGATTACTTCGCCTAGCGGTGAGGTGTCCATAGCCTCCAGTCTTCTTCGAATTCCCGGGTTTCAGCACCAGTGTAGAGGGTTCCAATTGGAAGGAAATGGGAGCCAAGGATGCAGTCCACGTAAGTGTACGTTTTATTTCTAAAGTTCAACTCAAAATGTGCTTTTCAGACAGTTTTTTACTTTTCACACACAACTTCAATTATAACAGTCTGCATAAACAATAACACAGCTTTTCAGCATGGAGCTTCTGGGTGTGAGATAAGATAAGTGGCCCAAGCACTGAGCACTGAGGTACCCCAGTAAGTAGCTGATGTGACTTGGACACCTCACATCTTCAGGCTACCTTGAAGGACCTACCTGAGAGATAAGAATTTAACCAGTCAAGCACAGTTCCTGTGATGCCTGGAGTAGAGAGGGTGGAGAGTAGTATCTGATGTTTGACCATGTCAGTGGTTGCAGAAATGTCCAGTAGAATAAGGATGGATGATCTGGATCCAGCTTTCGCCTGTCTCAGCGACTCGGTGACAGAAAGCAGGGCAGTCTCAGTGGAGTATCCACTTTTGAAACCTGTTTGTTCTCACATTTCACATTTCACATTTATGCATTTGGCAGATGCTTTTATCCAAAGCGACTTACAGTGCAATTATTACAGGGACAATCCCCCCCGGAACAACCTGGAGTTAAGTGCCTTGCTCAAGGACACAGTGGTAGTGGCTGTGGGGTTAGAACCAGTGACCTTCTGATTAACAGCCCTGTGCTTTAGCCACTATGCCACCACCACTCCTAGTGTGAGAGATAGGCAGAGATCTGATTGAAAACTGCCTTTTCAAATGTTTTTGCCATGAATGGGATGAGAGAGACTGGTCTGTAGTGCTCTACTTGTGTGGGGTTAAGTGCAAGTTCAGTAGCGGGGTTACTTAAGCCTGCTTAAATGTAGTGGGAAAATGACTGTAAGTAGAGATGTGTTAATTATGTGTGTAAGTGCAGGTAGGATGGATGGAGAGATGGCCTGGAGAAGGTGGGAAGAAATGGGGTCAAGGGAACAGGTGGTGGGGTGGATGGAAAGGAGGAGATTAGAGACCTCAGTGTCAGTCAGAGGAGAGAACATAGAGACAGAAGAGCTGCATACAGGAGGCGGTTGTTTCACAGGATGTGGTGCTGAGAATGCATTGCTGATGGCTGTAAACTTATTGGCTAAAATCTTCTGTCAGTGACGTGTCAGGCGGTGGATGTCTACTGTTTTTTGACACTGTGTCAAGTTCAAAATATCTTCAGGTTTCAAAACGCATTTCGAGACACTGGCTCGATTGGTTTTAGTGCAGGTGTCACAAAGATTTAACATTCTGAACAAGTTAAGGCAGCAAAGAGGTGACTGTTACAATTTGTTACATTATTACAGATTATTCTACAACAAGCAAAGTTTCAGTGCTTGGTAAACAGCAATGCAATCTTATGTAAACAGCAATCTTATGCTCTAGTGTGCTGAGGGGCCTCCATGGCTTGTATGATTACTGTTATAATACTGTAATGAATGTTACCTACGATGCTTATCCTACATAAAATACAGCCTTTTGCAACATGATGAACAATACAATGCAGCATTAGAATATAAGCTCTAGGTGAAAGTAAATTAGACAGAACTATATTAATATTGTATTCAACAAATCCTCAAAGTTATAATAATAATATTGTATCAAATTATAATGACAATCTGGTCAACAATAAAACATTGATGGGTTATAATATTAATATATACTATAACAACTGAATTTCAAAATGTTACTGAGTGAAGTAGTAGGTTTTGCACACCCTGTTCTCCCTCTCTCTCTCTCTCTCTCTCTCTCTCTCTCTCACACACACACACACACACACACACAAAGTGTTTTGTAAACATATATGTAGGTAAATATTACTTTTTTATCACTGTATTGTGGATAAACTGGAAAGTGTGCATTAATTATCTTTAACTAGATTTTTATTTCATTAAACATTTTTTATAAATTTGGCTACAACGGCTGATAGGAAGAATTAAAAATTATGATTTAAAATACATTTTGCCAGTTTTTAGCAACATTTCTCAAAATGGGGCCCCGGGCTGGTCGGTTGCTTGGGGCCTCAGAAAGCATGAACCTGCCCCTGACTAAAATACCACAGTTGTTGTTACCCCGGCTTTTGACAGCTATGCTAGGGTGGGCTGGGGGATATCATACAAGGGCATTTTGGATGAGGAAGAGGTTACTCAGACTACATATTTAATGTCTTTAATTGGCTATATAAAAATATATTTTACACTTTTTCCCCATAAACAAATAAACAAACTGATAAACATTGTATATATGCACTTTTTTAGTTTACTCATTTTAATCACTAATAGTTCTAAACATAACTAATATTGGCATTATATGTTCTGTTATAGCATAGTTTCATGTAGGCCTACAGCTGCTTTGAAACAACAGCTGTTGTGAAAAGTGCTATAGAAATAAATTTGACTTGACTCATAAGACTGAAGTAATGGAGGTAGTATACTAGCTACCTCCATTCCTTCAGCCCATATAAGCCCCTGCGTTAAGGCGCCCCTGCACGCGGAGGACCAACGGCATATTAGGAAGGTGGTCATAATGTTTTGGCTCATCAGTGTATGTGGACACAAAAGTTAGCTTGAGATGTGGCATAATGCAGTATATTAAAAGTTTAAAGCAAATGTTCAATATATTTGTCTGATACAGTGTAATCTAAGCTAAAAAGACATGTTTATTTTTTATAGAATATAATGACCATAAAAATAATGATAATATTGTTGTCATTATCGTTGAGGCTAAAATAACTAGTCAACTAATCTATGCACAAACATGGTTCTCTGTTAATATGTTGATTAAATTCCTAGACGTCCTACAGGAAAGACCTGTTCCAAACTCACTTGATTGATCATGAGTAATTTCCTCATCTGTTTGACAAGGAAAGAGCTTCATAACCACAATACATGATCTACACTTACATGACTAGAAATTTCTGTCAGTCTTTGACCGTTATATTCGAACATACAATTAAGCGTTCATATTCATATTCGCATTGAAATGAGAGCAGGACCGTTTTTCCGCATCATCAGGGTTACCGCATATAAAAACGCACTAAAGAGGGTGTCAAAGACGAAGAGCGATTGAAGGACACGAGGAAGTGTGTACAAAACTCGCGTGAAGCCATACAGTGGAAAGGGACGCTCTCTTTTTGGATGAAAAAGTCTACATCCTCTTAAATGTTAACTTTGCTGTTGCATGTTTATAGGTTTATAGGTGATATAGCTTGAGGTAAGTGGGCTTAATAATTTTTTTGAACTCCCTCAAATAAATTGAAACCGAAATGTGGTGTCACTATTTTACATAATGGTTTGTTTATGTGCATGTGATTCAAAACCATGTAAACAACTCGACTAAATAGTATTTTGATGTACTTTGTGACAGCATGGGCACGTTCTGAAATGTTGCATCTATTTTGAGCTTCATGGATTGCGAACGTTCACTCGAATCGAATTTTGGGCACCGTTGCTCGCATTACAAACGCTTAAGTCGAACAATTGGAAAGAGACAATGATACCCAGAAATACTGTCTAGGTTGCAGCTCATTATGTTTTGAGCATCTGTATTTTACTGTGGTGGTTTCTTTCACATACGCCCAATCATTCATATAGCCTGTGTCATGTATAGAGTAGGTCTATGTCTATTTAGGAAAAAACAAGTGCACAAACTCATTTGAGATGTAAAGTAGGTTGCTTTTAAGGAAGTGCCAGTGAAAGCCAGGAAGCCAGTCCTTTGTAATCTTCACCCACACATACAGTACTGTGCAAAAGTTTTAGACACTTGGGAAAAATATTGCATAGTGAGGATGTCTTCCAAAATAATGCCATAAATAGTTTTCATTTATCACTTAATGTCATACAAAGGCTTAAAACAGCAGCAATTCTCCTAGATACACCTGGACACAGTTTTTCTTGGTTGTTGGCAGATAGGATGTTCCAAGCTTCTTGCAGAATTCACCACAGTTCTTCTGTCTATTTCAGCTTCTGTTCATTGGGGGGCTCTGTAGGGGTAATGACATCTGTTGCAGGGCTCCCTGTTCTTCTATTCTAATCTTTTCTATTTGCAAAAGTAATGTTTAGGAGTAACATTTTATTTCCTATTGACACACTAAAGCTGAAGATATAAATAACTATTTTAAGACACATTTTTTTTGGTGAAACATCTTATGTGCCTAAAACTTTTGCACAGTACTGTATGTACACTGTAAAAAACGTCAGTCATTTTAACAGTAAAATACTTTAAAAATGCTACAGAAATAAAATGTTAATTCATTAACAAATATTAACTGTAAAATATACAGTACAATTTTTTATATATATTTTAAAATACAATACAGTAGTTTTTAAAAAAACAAATTTTTTACAATAAAATTATGTAAAAAGTAAAAAAGATTTTCCTGTACAATTAATAGTAAAAAGAACAAGAGAGTACATGCACTTTTTTTTTTTTTTTACAGTAAATTGTTGTTATAGTTACAGTAAAAAACAGTAATCGGGCATTCCCACAATTCCCTGCGTGAACCATCACATTTCATTAGATTTTATGGGAATAGTTATGTTTCATCATATTTTTATCATGTGTTATATTTGATGTAATTTAGTTAATGTTTAATGCATTATTTATCCTGGATGTGTATGAATTTTAGAAGAATATCTCAGCTCTGTAGGTCCATACAATGCAAGTGAATAGGTACCAAAAATGTCAAGGTCCAAAAATGACATAAAGACAACATGAAAGTAATCCAAACGACTCAGTGGTTAAATCAGTGTCTTCAGAAGTGATGTTATAAGTGTGTGTGAGAAAAAGGTCAATATTTAAGTCCTTTTTAGCTATAAATGCTCCTCCCTGCCAAGTAGGTGGCGATTGCACAAAGAATATGAATTGCCAAAAACAAAAGAAGGGTAAAATGTATGTGGGGATTGATCATAAAATCGGACCTAAATATTGATCTGTTTCTCACCCACATCTATCATATCACTTCTGAAGACATGGATCCACTGGAGTCATGTGGATTACTTTTATGCTGCCTTTGAATGTTTTTGGACCTTCAAAATTGTTTGTAACCATTCACTTGCATTGTATGGACCTACAGAGCTGAGATATTATTCTAAAAATAATTGCGTGTGTTCAGCAGAAGAAAGAAATTCATACACATCTGGGATGTAATTAAAAAATAGAATTTGTATTTTTGTGAATATTGAATACCAATTCAAACATTAAAAGCAATTCAAATAAATCAATATAGCCTACAAACAGGGGAAAGTCCCGTAAATCTATCAGGAATTTTACGATAGGACACCATTATTAAGTTAAATAATAGTAATAATAATAATGTTACTTTTATTTAGTGCCTTTCCAGAGCTCAAGAACACTTAACATTCTCAAATTTAGCACAGTTTAAAGAAGAAGAAGAAAGCATGTTTCAGTTTATTCATTTGACATGAGCAGGATTATTCTGAATAGATGAAAACTCTATGCAGCATTTAAACCCATCCGATCTGAAATCACACTGTGCGCATTTTCATTTCATTCATTTAGAAATATTGTCTGCACAGATTCATAAATTTGTTGTAATTTTGGAGATGTTTATTTAAAATGCCGCTTTAACCTTGTGACTCTTGTACAATCAGTCAAACTAATAATTTTGATATTATTCAGATGAATCCGTTATTCGTTATGAAGTGATTATTCGTGCCTTTCCGAATAAGGTGTTCAGGTTTGGGCACATCCCTAATATGAAGTACATTAATGAATCATGGGGCTAAAAAAGAGTTAGATTCATTGTTAGTTTTTAAACATAGTTCAAGTGAAATTAAAACTTGAAACTTGATCTTAGATAAAAACTTAATAATAAATATAATGTATTGAACAAGAACAATGAATATGTGAAAAGGAATAATAAACTACAACTTCCAAAAATAATTTTCTGTGTTCAAAACAAGTTAAGCTCCTTAGACAGCATCTGTGACATGCTGTTGATCTCCACAGACATGTCTCTCTGTTTGCAAAAACAACCAACTAACATTACGGAGATTTAAAATACGCAGCCTGTTTAAAACTTTAAATGTGGATTACTTGTTCTGTACAAAAAAATCTTATTTGATCTGTAAACTTGTCTAAATTGTACTTTTAGAAGTGGGACAATACCTTTTAAGGTGGATTAACTTCTGGTTACGCAATCAGATATAGGCTCATTCCTGCCAATTATCGTTTTCTTTCTGGTATGCTTGCTTACTGGTTATGAGTTCTATCAAATCTTATGTTGAGATGTATAGTATAGTCTTCAAATTTGGCTACTTTCAGAACAGTGTGTATTTGAATGTTTATACCAGTGCAATATCTTGCACAAATGCCCTTGAAAGAGTATGACTTATATTAACATACCTGAACACACCTTTAACACACAAAGGTGGATGTGGCTTATTGGAATGGAGTATAAGTTTGCAATGCAGCACTAAAAAAAGAAAGACGTGTTCATACTCCCCTTGTAAACATTTCAGTTTCAGAAGGACTAACCTTGGGGGAAACCAGGCTTACTGTACTGAACCTTTCTACTGTTCGATGTTAACATGTCAGCTGGTTCATAATTGTCCATTAATCATTCAAACATTAACTATCCAAACTTTATTACAGATGATCAACTATATTAGACCAAAGTACTTAAAAACAAGTAATGTTAGTGGAATTTAAGTTAGAGCATTAATATCCTATTGTTTTGGTCACAGAAAAAGGTGGGGGATGAGATTCCATTTGAAAAAAGCCATCCAGTTAGCAGCTGTACTTTTCATTTTTGCCAGTGTCTACACCTACATGCGGAGAGCACAAACAGGAATGGTAAACAAAGCACACTTTCCCTCTCTTTACTGAATTTACTGTTAGAATGATTCCAAACATTATAGTCGATACAGGTAATACAGTTTCTAATTTCTTAGAAACATCAAGTATGTTACCATCTGTTTTGGGTGTAATCTAATTGCTTTTTTAGACATTTGAAATTCTTGTAATCAGATTACAGTAACTAACTTTCAGTTTAGTTAATTACTTTTTAAGTACATGACTTGGGTGACACATATATCTAAAATGATATTTATGTAGGATACATTTAAAATTTGAATTCTGTTAATGTGTACTGTACGTGTGTTTGGGCTTCTGTGACTGTTGAAAGCTGTTTGTTCCCTAATGAGTCATTGTAAAGCAGAAACTTGTGATGCTCTGCATGACCTGCAAGTAACAATAAACAAGGAGGTAATATAGACATTATTTTGAACTCTTTGAGTATTTCAATTACTTTTTCAATTTAGTAATCAGTAAAGTAATCTGATAAAATGTTTTGTGAAATAATTAGGAATTTGCAGTGGATGACCTTTTTGAGTTACTTGCTGTACACTGGTTTTCAGTCATGCTTTCATGCTATTATTAGTCCGACAATGTGGTAAACAATAAATCATTAAGTAGAAAAATGCATGTGTTTGACCACAGGCACATTTAAAAACACTTCCATAGCAGCTCTTTCCTTTGCATGAGTTCTTTTAATAAATTACATCCTAAAACATTGTTAATTTTTTTTTTTTTGGTCCCACTTTACATTAGGCATCTTTAACTACTATGTACTAATATTAAAATAAATACTTATTGTGTAACAACATGTTGTTCTGCAAAATTATCTGAAGATTCCCATGTGCTGCTTCTGAGGTTGACGTAGGTTTAGGGTTAGTGGTTTAGGGTCAGAGTTGGCGTTGGGTTAGGGCTAAGGTTAACTACTGATGCAATTAAATAGGGGTACTTGAAATGACAATGCAACAACACATAAATACATAATAAGTATATTGTATCAAATGCTTAAGTACATAGTACTTAATGACACCTAATATAAAGTGGGTCCATTTAAAAATAAAATAATATATATATATATATATATATATATATATATATATATATATATATATATATATATATATATATATATATATCCCAAAAGACATCCATTAGAGTATGTTTAAAGTTTTTGTAATATGGTGTATATTAAAGTACAGTTTTTCAACTTAAGAGAAGCAAATATGAATTAAGCACACCATTGCATTGGATGATAACATATCAAACCAAGTGGCATTTATTTAAAAGATAGCAAAACCACACTTTTCAAGCAAAACATAAATTATAAACCAATATAAATATGGTTAATATATAAAATTAATATAATAAATGTATTTGGAGACTTCCTGGTGTCAAATGTGATGATAATGTGATGAACGTCTACAAATTACTTTGGGAACAGCTGGTTAAAAGTTATTGCTAAAATTGCTCAGAAAAGTGAGTGAAGATCTGCCAAAAGGTTTTGCATCATTTGCAGATGCCACTTGGTTTGATATTTTGTAATCTAATTCACTGACATTTATGCATTCAGTGAGGGATGTACTATAATATTCTACATTTAGAAACAGTTAAGAATAACATATATGTAAAATACAACATAATAAGTTTTATTTTTTTTTCTCTTTACTGACATGGGGCTGGGATGCTAAGACTTGGCCTGAAGACTTAAAGGGCAATTACCTGCAATTCAGTGTTTCCATTATAGTGCTGGCAGGAATCCCTCAGCAGTCCAAGAGTGAGTGTAATGTATTTACAATGCAATAGATCTAGAAGATAATGCATCATTAAAGGAACTTACATATAGCATTATATCGTCATCTGTGAAGATGATCTTTTTTTAAGTGCACCCAAAGTTGAAAATTGTTTAATTCAATTCATTAACTCATGTCATTCCAAAAACACATGACTTTCTTTCTTCAGTGTAACACAAAAATAGATGTTTTGAAGAATTTCTTAGCTGCTATTTTCCATAAAACACAAATGTGTGACCAGTGCTCTCAAGTTCCAACATTTAAAAAAGAACCATGAAAAATAACATAAAATAAGCCCATATGACATATTTCCATACTGTATGTACAAATGTACTGTAGCATGTTAACACACATTGTGCCAGGTTTTACATCATTGACGCCCAGCATCATTGGTTCTCACATGTTGCATGAACACACCAAATTTAAATATGTGGAAGTGCAAGTGAGATTTGAGAGCTGCAGCTTAAATTTCAGTCTGTTCCTCACAAAAAGTTATCATATTGTTTCATAAGACTTGGAATATAGCACACAAGCTACTTTTATGGTACAACTCAATGCTAAAAGCCAGAAAACAACTCTAAAGTCATGTCCCTATGGTTTCATATTTTTACAGAGTTCCTTACAGTGGGACTTTCTTCTGTGAAGAGGGAAAAAGGCAATTATCTTCAGAACACTCTTCAATCAATCTTCTCTCAATCCTCGGAGGAGGAGCTGGCTGAAATGGTTGTAGTGGTCCTTCTCGCTGACTTTGACTTGTACTGGATCAAGCAGACCCTACTGATAATTAATAATGAATTCTTCTCCCAGCTGTCCAAGGGTCAATTGCTGGTTATCCATGCCATCCAAGAGTGCTATCCCCCTTTAACCGGTTTGAAGAGGAACTTCAATGACGCTCCAGACCGCGTGACCTTCCGTTCAAAGCAGAATGTGGACTATGCCTACTTGCTCCATTTCAGCAGTAACCTCTCCCAATACTATATCATGTTGGAGGACGACGTGAGCTGCTCAAAGAACTATCTCTCCAGAATACGCAAGTACATACGTTCGATGTCAACCACAAAGTGGGTCACGCTAGAGTTCTCCAAACTGGGCTACATTGGAAAACTCTATCAATCCCAGGACCTACCCACTCTGTCCCGTTTCCTTTATAATTTTTACCAAGAAATGCCGTGTGACTTCTTGTTGTCGCATTTCCGCACCTTGATGATGCAGGATAAAATAATTCGTTTACACCCATCTTTATTTCAGCATATGGGCACTTACTCGTCTTTTAAGGGGACGTACAATAACCTAAAGGATGAGGACTTTGTAGAAGAAGGTTCTGATAATCCTCCAGCAGACATTTCTACAAACATTGAGTTTTTTATGACCTACACACCTGACAAGGCTTATAACCAAGGCTCAGGCTATTTCTGGGGCAAGTCCCCCATTGGCTCAGGTAACTTCTTTTTAGTTGCCTTTCACAAACCAGTTCTCATCTACCGTGTCCGAATAAAAACAGGAATGGATGGAAAAGATGAGCTTGCCTCTGCTATTGTGGAACTTGGAAAAACTCTGGTGAAGACAGAGTCCACGGTGGAGTGCTCAGAGTTTCACACATTGGGTTCTCTTGAAAAAGGACAGTTTGATCTGGCCACTGTCCAGAAACTAGTGAACACAACTGTGTCCTGTGTACGAATACAAGTCACAGCCAATCAATCAGACTGGGCTATCATACACTTCATCCAGATCTGGACTATTAACAATGACAAAACCACTTGAAAAATCTTTGATATTGATATGGAGTGGTGGTGGTGTAGTATAAGGATAAGCGCATAACTTGTAATCAGAAGGTCGCTGGTTCAATCCCCACAGCCACCACCATTGTGTCCTTGAGCAAGGCACTTAACTCCAGGTTGCTCTGGGGGGATTGTCCCTGTAATAAGTGCACTGTAAGTCGCTTTGGATAAAAGCGTCTGCCAAATGCATAAATGTAAATGTAATATTGTACCACATCAAAAACTAGATAGGTAAAGTTTGTCAAGACAAGCTTTAATGTTGGCTTGACAACGTCTGGCCTGAAAGTTTAAAAACAGTTTTAAATACTTGAGATTTAAAGGTTTAACAGACCTTACAGTAAGACAGACAGACAGACTGACTGACCCCGACCGACCGACAGACAGACAGACAGGCAGGCAGGCAGATAGATAGATAGATAGATAGATAGATAGATAGATAGATAGATAGATAGATAGATAGATAGATAGATAGATAGATAGATAGATAGATAGATAGATAGATAGATAGATAGAAAGAAACAGACTAAAAGCCTTGTGTTTGTTAGTTTTCATTTAAACCTTTTTGACTGGTCCCACACACTCTCAACGACACACATTGGATTTAATTTTAACCCATGGTTTTTCAATCTCTGAATTAGAAATCAGCTGTGAAACGTTCTCTGACCACAGGCCTGTATTTTCTTTTTCCCCTTAATGGCCGAACACTGAAAAATCCATCGCTGCCACATCTATCACGCTCTCTCACGCCATGCTCCAGAGAATAGTTTTCTACTACATATCAGGAAGTATGCAAATCTCTGGAAATGGACTCTACTCTGCATAATATAGATGCTGAAGAACATTTTAATTTATTTAATTCCACCTGTGCCAATATCATGAACTCCATTGCACCCTTAAGGTTTAAAAATCATAAGCCTGTGCCAGTGCCCTGACATAATGATACTACACACTCACTCAGACAGGCTTGCAGACGTGCTGAGCGTAAATGGAAAAGTGTCATATGAAATCTTGAGAAACTCCTACAACATGTTTCAGAAAGCTACTTTTTTTCTGAACTGATCACAAACAATAGTCATAAACCGAAAATTCTTTTCTCTACCATTAACTCCGTTTTAAATCATTCTGTGCATCCTTTTTCTGATTCTTCTTTCTCTGTGAAAATTTTGGAAAGTTTTTTATAGACAGAAATGTATGTAAAGATTACAATTTTAAGATCTCAGATGCCTCACTCGGATTATACTTTGCCTGATGTTTCTCTATGCTCTGTCACTTTGCCTGAGTTTAAGACTATTGACTTGGGCTTATGTAAGGAAATTGTAGGTCACATAAAGCCAACAATATGTCCCCAGGATGTCATTCCACCTACTTTCCTTAAACAAATTTTCACCCAATTTCTAATCTACCTTTTCAATATAAAATCCTAAAGAGCTCTTTTAAGAGTTTCAAATGATATTTTCACCGAGACTGATTCAGTGAAATCTATGGCTTTAGTCTTGTTAGACCTGAGTGCTGTGTTCGATCTGGTCGACCATGAGATCTTGTTGACAAATTTTAAGTCTTCTCTAAAGACATATTATTTCTCTTTGGCTTCAATATTCTTTAAAAATTGTGACCTGTTTTATCTTCTTGTTTTATCTACTTTGTATGTTTTATTTTCTTGTAATAACCATTTTACCTTGTACAGCACTTTGGTTAATCATGGTTGTTTTTAAATGTGCTTTATAAATAAATATTGATTGATTGACTATGAATTAATTTTGTCGGCCCATCTGAACATTCCATCAATGCAAGTCTATTGGATTTGGGGGATTTTTGATCTCCTGTTCTGGAAAACCACAAGTCTGACCATTTAGGAAAGATATATAATATTAAGTCAGAACAATCTTTCCAAGTTTGGTGGATGTAGCTTGAAAGCTGTAAGAGTTACTCTTGATCATTTTTGTCTTTGTTTAGGGATTTTGTAAAAACACCAAATCAAGCCAACCTAATGAATGCCTTAAAGGAAAAGTTCACCCAAAAATTACTAGCGGGAAGACTAGCAGCTGTACATCATCGCAACATTAGCTGGGTAATCTCTAGCCAATCACATGTAAGCCATTGTTTTATAAGTCTGCTCACAATCTATCACATTGTTGTTTCAGTGTACTAACACGTCAACCTCCACCACCCCACCACCACAGGTCGAGTCCCGTCCTGCATGGGGGTAGGCTCCTTGCCCCTGCCTCCTATCTCTGGCAGGATATGACGGTTCCAAGTACAACTTCCTGTTTTGTGTAAAAATGTCATAATTTTTCCAGGATAATGTACAGTTAGCCAGTTGTTATTGCAAAATATACCCCGACAGCATGATCAGGACTTACTGGAGGGTTTTATTTTGTGATAACAACTGGCTGATGGTACATTATCCAACTTTTACATGACTACTAACCAAATAAGCAAATCAAATAGCTGAACAGCTGAATTCCACCTCTGATTTGTGTCTGTTGGCTCTGTTGGTGATTATTAGTAAATAATGATCATCTGATTGCTCATTATCCAGCTTATTACAAGTCTACTTGCCAAATAAACAAATAAATGAACATGAAACACTGATTCGATTTAACATAATTTTATTAGCAAACTTGTAGACATTGCACAGTGATACGAGAAGTAGGAAAGATGACTCACAATACCTGGATGACCTGGTTGATATGTCTTAATCCCTGGTGTGTGGTTGTTATTCAGATATATCAGACCACTAGATGGCACCATTTACTAATCAGAGTTGAGTATTTCAGCGACCACTGTAATAATAGTTGTTATACAACAGTTTGTTCTGGTCCTCAAATCTGATTTGACAAGAGGCGTTACATGAGTTCTGATAATGGAGTCATATTAGCACTGGGACACTTTACTCTTTTTATCACTCTGTTTTTGTACTCATGGCATTCCAAACTAAAGTGTAAGAGCAAGGCAGATGGAAGATCCGCTGACACGCAGCAAACTGGAAAGCATCCACACTCCCGACACAGGCAGAGACAAAGTATCCTCCGTGAAAGATCTGCTGACACACAGCAAACTGGAAGGCAACCACACACCCGACATGTGGGCAACCAACAGATACATGAGACAGGACCAACTAGGCAGAGAGAGTGATATTGGTTTCTTAACAACAAACAATAATCTTGCAAAGATACTGAGAACACAAAGGTCTTAAGAAGGGAGTGAATTAGATGAGAACAGATGTTTCTTGGCACACTAATTATTGGCATGATCAGCGTTCTCCCAGGAACAAACATTGTTCCCAGTGAAACATTGATTGTGCATGCCAACCATGCATGTGAGTCATGAGGGAGAGAAAATAACAAAATATACAAAACAAACTGACAAAATCACCAGAGCCATAACAGTACTGTCACTGAAGCACCTGCCTAAAATGCTGAACATGATACTGGATATTCTGGGAGAAGATCAGAATATCATCAAGATAGTCAAACACAAAATGATCAACCGTGTCTCTAAGCAACTCATTTACAAGCCCTTGGAAGATCGCGGGGACGTTAACCAATCCGAAAGGCATAACGAAATATTCAAAGTGCCCCCTATGGGTGTTAAAAGCCATCTTCCACTCATCCCCATTCCTAATACGGACAAGGTGATAAGCGTTGCGTAAGTCCAACCTCATAAAGACAGACGTGACCTGTAAGAGTTCGAAAGCTGAGGACATCAATGGCAAAGGATAGTGATTATTCACTGTGATGTCATTCAGACCCCGATAATCTATACAGGGTCTAAGCAAGCCATCCTTCTTCTTCACGAAGAAGAACACCACCCCTGCCAGTGACGAGGAAGGGTGGATGAGACCAGCTGCCAGAGAATCATTAATATACCTGTTCATGGCCTCCATCTCGGGAGCCGAGAGCAAATACGGCCACCCACGAGGCAGTGAGGTGCCAGGAAGCAATTCAATTGCATAGTCGTACGGGTGATGAGGAGGAAGGGTTGCGGCAAGAGACAGGTTGAACACCGCACACAAGACACAATCAACCTGATTCTGTCTTCCTGAGTCATGACTGACATCTTGTAGCTAATGCAGCATATTACCAACTGACAGAGTCATACCTACCCCTTCCTAACAATCTCCTTGTCTGTGGTCCGCAAATGCTTTAAAATGTCCGCCATTGTGCCTGTACCAAAGCAATCCAAAATCACTTGCTTAAATGACTGGCGTCCTGTTGCTCTGACCCCTATCACCATGCTCCGTGCTGCCTGCCTCACTGGAATCACTGCAGATTGCATACCGCAACAAACGCTCCACTGATGATGCCATTGCATCTACACTACACACTGCTCTCTCCCACCTTGAAAAAAGGAACACATATGTGAGAATGCTGTTTGGAGACTACAGCTCAGCATTCAACACCATGGTGCCCTCCAAGCTTGAAGTTAAACTCCAGGCTCTGGGCTTAAGGAGCTCGCTGTGCAGCTGGATCCTGGACTTCCTGACAAGTGGTTAGAATGGAAAACAACATCTCCTCATCACTGACCCTACACTGGAGCCCCATAGGGCTTTGTTCTCAGCCCACTCCTGTATTCCCTGTACACACATGACTGTGTGGCAACACACAGTTCCAAAGCCATCATTTAGTTTGCTGATGATATGAGGGTGGTAGGTCTGATGACTGACAATGATGAAACAGAGAGGAGGTGCACACACTGACATGCTGGTGTAAGGAGCAAAACCGCTCCCTTAATGTCAGTAAGACCAAGGAGCTTGTAGTGGACTTCAGGAGAAAAGACAGAGAACACAGCCCCATCACCATCAATGAAGAACCAGTGGAGAGAGTCAGCAGCTTCAAGTTCCTCTGTGTTCACAACACAGTGGAACTCACATGGTCCATCCACACTGAGGCCTTGTGAAGAAGGCTCACCAGCACCTCTTCTTCCTGAGATGGCTGAGGAAGTTTGGAATGAAACACCACATCCTCACACGTTTCTACACCAACACTTTAGAGAGCATACTGACTGGCTACATCACCGCCTGGTATGGCAACAGCACCACCCTCAACCGCAAAGCCCTACAAAATGTGGTGCAAATTGCCAAACACATCATCGGAGGTGAGCTTCCCTACCTCCTGGCCATCTATACCAGGCGTTGTGTGAAAAAATCTTGAAGGATCATCAGAGACTCCAGCCAACCGAGCAATGGACTGCTCTCACTGCTACCATCATGCAGGCGGTATCGCATCGTCATGACCCGCACTACCCGACTTCATAACAATTCCTTCCCCCAAGCAATCAGACTCTCACGATCAATATACAACTGCACTGCACTTTATAAAATTTTTTCACCGCCGCAGGGGGACGCTCTCAGCAAGCAGACGGAATGCGTGATCTTGAGCCACGGTAGGGCAAGATGTGTTGTATGGCCTCTGTCTGTTTTTCCACTGTTGACAACTGCTGGGCAAAGCTCTCTACTGTGGCGCCAAATAGGTCTAATTTGATAAAGCGAGCCTTGTTGGGGTCCCGCATCTTGACCAGATTCAGCCACAGATGGCGTTCCTGGACCACGAGGGTGGCAATTTCCTGTCCGAGTGTATGCGCTGTGACCTTCGTGGCCCGGAGGGTGAGGTCAGTCCCTGAGTGCAGTTCCTGCAGCACATCAGGACCAGTACTACCCAAGTGCAGATCTTTTAGCACCTTGGCCTGGTGGACTTGCAGGAGGGCCATAGTGTGCAGGGTGAAGGCGGCCTTTCCATTGGCACTGTATGCCTTGGTCGCCAGAGATGACGTCAACCTACAGGCCTTGGAGGTGAGTGACGGTCGATCCCGACAGGTGGTGGCGTTTTACGGGCACAGGTGCACCACAACTGCCTTATCCAGCTGGGGGAGTTCCGCTGAAATGCGCCATATTTCCAACAGCGTATGCTCTTAGAGGTGAGTGGAACAGCAGTGGGTATTACTCAGCTAACTGAAACACAACTGGTCGGCTCCGAAGAAAAAATCTGAACAGATTTATATCCAGGGGAGGGGCATGCAAATTCTGTTTGCCAATTCTCATTGGCCTTTTCTCAAAGATAAGAGGTAACCGAGGCTCTCAAGAGAGACCCCTAGTGCCACTACATCAACACAACTTCGAGTGAGTGACAGAAGGGGAAGACTGAATTTCAAGCCATTATTTGCTGAAAATCGTTTCCACTTCCATAGCTCTTGGGTTTGAAATGACATGAGGGTGAACAAATGGGTGGCCTTTTTTACTAGTGAGGACCATCTAAAATGTCCTCACTATTTGGTTTTCAAAAAGTTTAATTATATTAGTGGCGACATTTTGGACATTGTGAGGACATTGTGGCCCTCACAAATATAGCCAAACCAGCACACACACACACACACACACACACACACACACACACACACACACACACACACACACACACACACACACACACACACACACACACACACACACACACAAACTCTTAACTTTTTGCAATTTTATATTAGTGTTATAGTTTTATACTCAAGTACTAATTTCTTATTTATTAGAGGACAGTGAAGTTACATTTTACTTGTTTGATTCTTCATTGTTACCAGTATTGCACACAAATCAATTAAAACAAATGTAATAAATGATAATGTCCAAAAAAATTACTTTACTATATATTAACAAATTGCAGGTGTGTATTTCAACCCTACTAAGGTGCACATATTAACACTGGTGGAAGAAGAGAACACTTTGAATGGTTAAACATACTGGTGGATGTACGTGTAAACTCTCACAGTGTTAAAATATACTCATAAAATATACTCATAAAATATACTCGTATATTATACTCATATATTCATATATTAATATGAACATATTTCAAAATCTCCAAAATGAAGGTGGTCATACATTTCAGGCAGGGGCATAGATTCCCAATAATCAAAACAATCAAGTACAACCCCACAAAATATTTATACCATGATCAGACCATGAAAGATCGAGGGTCTTGTCCAGCCAAGCACACAAGTTGACACATGTGACAAAAGTGGCATAGAAACAACAACAAATGACACATATGCTTGCTAATATTATCTGTTAGGTTTAGTTATTGGTTTAGGTCAATGATGTTTGTTTTGTTTACCTCTCATTTGCTTTTACAACACTATTGGTTACTTTTAGGTTGGGGGGGGCGGGTAGCTCAGCAAGTAAAGATGCTGACTACCACACCTGGAGTCGCAAGTTGAAATCTAGGGTGTGGTGAGTGAATCCAGTCAGCAAACAATTGGCCCAGTTGCTAGGGTGGCTAGAGTCATGCTGGGATAACCTTCTCGTGGTCACTATAATGTAGTTCTCGCTCTCTGTGTGGCGCGTGGATGCCGCGGAGAATAGCGTGAACACCATTTCACTCACTTTTGGTACCTCCCTGCTTGACCTTTTAATATTAAACTGCAAACCTTTTAAGCATGTATTCAAGTTTTTCAAAAATACTGCCACAGTTTCCAAATGTTCCTGGCTCAGGCTGTATTTAGCAAATGTTTTCAGAGACAGGTGTGTAAAATATGGTAAATTATACTGTTTTTTATATAATCATATACAGTACCTGCAGAACAAATGCTAGCATTGCAAAGCATCATTTATTCTCCACAATTTAGTTGTTTTTAGAACACGTGCTAATGCTGTGTTCCATTCAAATTTCAATGTGGGATTCCTACTTGATATCTCCGATCTCCGACCTTAAAGGTCGATGATCAGAAAATAACATATAAGCAAAAAAAAAGAAAGAAAAATAAATAATAAAAAAGCAATATTTACTTTAGCACTTGAGACGTCTCCTAGCAACCAAAATACAGAGGATAAAAATGCTATGCAATGCTCACATTTGTTCAACATGTGTACACATTATTTATAGTAAAAAGAGCATAATACACAATTTTTTAAACGTTTGGCTAAACAAGTTTTATTATGTGTGGAGCGGAGGGGGGGCGCGGCTGGGCTAGAATGTTGCACGCCCACTCCCCAATCGGGTGGGGTCTGGATTCCCCGACCTCCTGGAGCGATGGAGCCGCTGCCAGGGGCAGAGGAGTGCCCTGCCGTCCCCTAGAAACGCGGAGGGGTCGAGGGAAGACTGCCATCCGCGAGGGGAGGAGGGAAGTAACTCCCCGATCGCCTGGAGCAGTAGGGCCGCTGCCAGGGCGAAGGAATGTCCCCAGGTGCCGCCAGAAAAGCGGAGGGGCGTTCTGTCCGCTGGGGGTCGGAGGTTTGACTCCGGTTCGCACGGAGAGGAGCGGCTGTCGTCCACCGAGGAGTGTTCGAGGACCACGCGACGGTACATCAGAGAACCGGTGAGTGAGCTTCTTCTCTCTCTCCTCTTTCTCTCTCTTTCGCACCGTGTTGGCCTTTTCCCTCGCCGATTTAGTTAGCCGATGTTTTTTTGTTGTTGTTTTCCCCTCCTGTCTCCTCCCAGGTCGAGGAAGGCGGGAATGACCTGACTGGGCGCAGAGCACAACCCTCCCCAGGGAAAGAGGGGGGTGTAGGTCATGCCGGTGGCCCCCTGGCCTGAGGTAATGCCGGGAGGAGTGTGGAGCGGAGGGGGTGGGGCCGCGCTAGAATGTCGCACGCCCGGTCCCCAATCGGCCTGATAGGGCACACGAGGGATAAAGACGGCCGGTGACAACTGTTCGAGAGAGAGAGAATTACGGGCATGTCCGTCATGTGTGTGTGTGTTTATGTTTGTGCTTTTGGTTTAAGTTTTCATTAAATTATGATTTATATTGACAAGCCGGTTCTCGCCTCCTCCTTGCCCATCTTAACCCCCTTACATTATGTAATCTAGAACCTGTCACTCATTGATGCTTTTTATGTGCTTAAAAGTGAATGTTTATCTTAAAATTTGTACATCTCCCTGGGTACAAAAGTGTCTATGTGATGTTATGCACCAGAATCTGCACGAGTTGAGGATTTACACACAAATTTCCAAGTTGAAAGTTAGACTTCAAATTGCGTTCCATTGCAATTTTTCTAGAAGGAAGTTGTAAAATTCCACTCTCCATGTTGAATGGAACCCAGCATATGCTAAAGGAAGCTTTGCAGTGTTGTTTCCTTATACGTAATTTTCCGAGCATTGGGTGCAAAGCATGCACCTGAGACAAAGCATTTCAAAATATAATAAAATGTTATGGAAGATATCTAGATGTTTCCTAGGAAGTACTGTCTTACCAATAAAGTTGAAGTAATTACATATAAAGTTATTCATTTAATTAACCAAGTGAGACAAGTAATATATGGGGTCAATATGTTTCAGAGATATGGAGACTACATGTTCTGTAATACTGAGGAATAGAACATAAATCACTTATTCAATTAATAGATGTATACCAACATTTTGGGACATGATTCCAGTGAGTCGATCTAGTTTGTTTTGTTTGTCTGCGTGCTCCCTGCTCCCTTCTTGTGTCTTGGGGTGCCATGTGATTGAACTTTCAATGAGAACGCTCGTTTGCGTCACTCATTAGTTGAGCAGTTTCTCATCTCCTCTCCCCTATTTAATCTCCCTCATGTGTTCTGTTTGTTTCCAGACTATTTTTCGTGAATTCGCTCATTGTATCTTGCTCCTGTCAGTCCTGATTTAGTGTTTTTTCTCAATCTCTTTAGAGGTCATGTGCTGCTCTCTACTCTGGTGCCACTGCAGCCAATGTCTGACTACTTCTTTGCTGATCATTTCCCATCTGGACTGTTTACTCTGATTTTCATAGTTAATTTCAATAAAAAAAACATTGAATGTTTATCCTCTTCCTGGGTACTCTCTTCTGTTCATGACAGAATAGTCTGGTCGGCATGGACCCAGCGGATGAGTCAAGTCACAGCAGTCGCTCAACAGGGAGTGTTACTGGGTTGGTAGCAGGAACAGATCTCCACCCCTAATTGAGCTGTTGAGGCGATGCTGTCCCAGACGGCCAAGATAAATGCCCAAATCCAACATCTCTGGGTCTCTTCTGAAACCATTCCCACTGAGGAATTTGAATCATCTTCTGAGCCCCATCTGAATAACTCTGATGAATATTCCGGTGAACTGCCGGTGAATGTTTTCCAGATGCTTTCTCTGGTTTGCCCTTCAGCTATCATCACTCTCCTCTGAAGAGGCCAAGGTGGTTTATGTGGTCATTCTGCTGTTTGGAAATGGCTCATGAGTGGGGAACTGCCGTTTGGGACAGCAAATCTCTGCTGTGTTTCGATCCAGTTTTTTATGCTGGAAAGTATTTGACCGTGCTGCTTACAGCAGAGAGGATGATGGAGTCCTTTCAGATCTCCAGCAAGAAGAAAAATCAGTCTCAGAGTATTTAATTGAGTTTCGTACTCTAGCTGCCTCTTCTGACTAGAACGAATAAGCATAGTGGGCTGCTTTGTGCTTGGGCTGTCCAACTACATTAAGGATGAGATATACTCTCTTGACCTACCAATGCAGTTGGATGATTTAGTGGACCTCACCATCAGAGTGGACAATCACCGCTCTTCTTGTCACCATCACAATCTACTTCAATGCTCCAGTGTCCCTCCAGTCTCCTCTGCCTTAGGGCTGCCAGTTTCTTCCGAACCCGCATTGGAGGTCGAGCCCATGCAGATTGGAAGGACTCGGCTGTTGCCTGACGTGAAATAGCAATACCTGACCCAGGGGTTGTGCTTCTACTGCAGCTGATCTAGATACTTCTCAGCTTGTAGGAGTGGGTGATCGTGCCCTTGAGAGAGACAGATGATAAAGTTCAATGCACAGGAATGTGTTGGGTTAGTGGAAAAATAATAGTGGGTCATTCCTGTTGCTTCCTAAACTCACCTGAAGTGTATTGTGCATCCCTGCAAGTAACTGCAGTAGCAGTTTCAGTTCAGCAGGACTAACATTTAATCAGAGGAGGATAGCGTTGAAACCGTCAACTGTAGATGCTGTTCTCTTCCTTCATAACTCGTATTGATAGTGTCACGGTCTTACCATGTTATTTTCTATCCGTCGCTCTCTGGTTGTGATTGTAAGATTATGAACACCTGGTTTAGATGGGTTGTAGGTATTTAAATGCCTGTTTGTCACCTGGGTAGGGCCGATGCTCTTTGTTCTTTTCTGTCTTTTTACAGGAATAGGGAGGCGGCAGGGGCCATTGGATTAAGAACTCTACCATCATGAGATCTTTGTTTTGTCTCATCTACCTCGTAGCCATGGATGATCTGATCTGCATTTGAATGTCTTGTTTTTGTTCATTTTGTTATGTTTTTCCCCTAGAGTTTTGTAATAAATACATATTTTGTAACCGTATCTATTTTGTGATCGCCCTTTTTTGTTGCAGTTACGAGCCGAACAGTAACAATAGAGAGATGTTACGAGTGTAAATAGTTATGTAAGACAAAGGTTTGATGTTCTGAAGAAGTTAGAGTTTCAAAGTGGACTTCATTCACTGTTATATGTGTTCCAGATTGTTCTTCACTTATTAAAATTTCAGTGCTTGATAAACGGTAAGCGTTATTTTTCCCCAATTGTTCTGGTGTGCTTAGAGGGTGCTGTGCCTTCTTAAAACTGTGTAAGTTTACTGCTACTATACTGTTACGAATGTTTCTTATGCATGCTGAAAGAAAATACAACCTATTGCAATACATTTACATGCTTGGAGAGAAAGTTTTGGAGTGAAAAATGTCAAAACATTTGACAGTTCTTTTCAGGCCATATCGGGTCACACGGTCTCGGGGTTTGGGTCAGGTTCTGGCTTCAATATAAGGCCTGTGCAGGCCTCTAATAAGAGGTAACTGGTGAGTGTGACTCCTCTGAATGAATCCTCTGTGTCTCGTACCCTTCTTCCGGCCTGATTGCTCTGGGGAAACTCTTCTCACCAGTGTTCTGCTTTGGTGGACTAGGTAACTTCCTTGATTTGGTGTTGGCCGCTAATTGGAAATTTCCAGCTGGATGCTCCACTCTCTGCATGCACACTCAGAGGCTCCCCTCTGGCCAGGTTAACCCGGAATATGGTTCCTGTTTCATCTGCATCATCTGCGGCAACCAAGTTTAGGAGGTGGTGTTTTATATGCTCAAGATTTTTGGGCACTTGTTGCTGGTAAAACATAGCACTCATATTAGCTGGTCTGGAAATTCTGTGATATCTTGGAGTCACTTTTGTCTTGCCCATTGTCTTGGTCTTGCTGTTTCTCCTATTTTGTCTTGTTCTTTGTTACAGGACAAGCCAGTCGATTTGTCTGGGGTGTCTGTGACATACCACCACCCATATGATTGTGCATCAACTTACTATTTGGCTCTACCCCTCCACAAGTTCAGTACTATTCACACTCTGCTCCAGATTGGGAAGCCATGGATAAAAACATCACTGTGTCTTTGGCCGGTCACCATCACCGCTTGCCGTTGATGTTATCTGCCTTCAAACGTTTGCAGGGCTTGACTGTCCTTACAAAGTTGGACCTCCACAACGCTTAACACCTTGTGTGGATTAGAATGGGCAATGAGTGGAAGATGGCTGTTAACACACCTGCGGGGCACTTAGAATATTTGGTTATGGCCTAAGGCCTTTCCAATGCCCCAGCAGTCTTCCAGGCACTCGTCAATGACATCCTTTGGGACATGGTAAATTGGTTTGTGTTCGTGTACTTGGATGACATCCTGATCTTCTCCTAGAGTTTCTAAAAGCATGTTCGTCCGTGGGTATCCAGGTGGACCCCACCAAGGTGAGAGCCATCTCACATTGGGGTTTGACTATTTCTACTGACTGTTTGTTTGAAATTGAAATCTATGAACCAGTGAAATCTATGTTTATTTCCTGAACTTGATCCCACCACCTCTGCCTGTTGAATTTATTTGGCTCACCCTCTGCAACCATATCTACCCATTCATCATCGGTGTCTTCATCTCCTCTTCTCGGGTGCCCTATCACTTCAGCAGCCGTGTGCTTGCTCTCTGCTCTGGTGCCCCTGTTGCCTTTGTCTGTTCCACATCACACTGTCTTAACTGATCATTTCCCACCTGGACTGTTTACTCTGGTTTTCACTGAATGGTAATCCTGCTTGTGGGTCCTCTCTTCTGTTTCATGATAGTTAGTATATGTATGATATATGAGTGTTAATAAGCTCAAGTTTTTCCACCTTTGTGTTGAAATACTGCTTGTGAATAAAACATGAATAAACAATGGTGCTTGTTATGCAATACTTGCTAAATATTGAGCCATTTTACCCCACATATATAATGCTTATTAACAACTGATCAACATTAGAAAACTGTGAAAATGTAGCTTAATGTAAAGTGAACACAGTTGAAAAATGTATTAAGGAGTTGCCAACTTTAGAAACCTATTTACAGTTGTATGTTCAGTATGGTTTAATGGTCATACATCTTTATTATATGATATATACTGTGAATGAGAATGATGACCTGAAAAGTGATTTAGATAACTAGGACTAGGTAAATTGGGACATCAACTTAGCACAATTCTTTTGACACCAATGTGACAAGAAAAGTAACAAGATCACAAGACATTACAGGAATTCATTTAAACACAAAGCAGATTGTAGTTTAGCAGATTAATCCCTCCTTAAGCCCTCTTTTTAATCTCACATTAGTAGTTTATTGTTGCTGCACTGTACTGCATTATATTTTTATTAATATAAGTATAATAAGTGTAGTTATTAAGGATTTATAACATGCAAGTTTAAATGATCACTATTTGGCAATTATTTCATGGAAGTTGCCCTTTTTACACATGTTATTATAACTGCATATCAATGATTTACAATGCATTTGTAAATGATTTATTAGTCATTAATGAACTCATTTAAATATGATAAATGAAAATGGCACTTTCCCCTTTGACCTCTGACCTTGGCTGAAATGCCATTCTCTGCTGCCCCTTAGATGGACTGACAGAGAAGTCACATCATAAAAAATAGGAATGGGTCACCTATCCTTGTGACCTAGATTTCCTGGTGCAACCATCATTTATAATGTTGCCCTCTAGTGATAACTTCCATGTTTCCAGCTCAACGTGACCTGGCCGACTTGTTGGTGAGTTACAGTGAATGTAACTGATTGCACAACCATTAATTATGTCTTCCTGGCATCCTCTGTAAGCTGCAGTGAATCTTTCATTTATAAAAGTCTCAGGTAACGTCCTAATTATATAAACTCCCCTAACCCTGACACTGATTACAGCTGAGAGTGGACTAAACATACAGAGACTGATTCAGTTACAGTCACCTGGAGTTAATGCTTTGTCCAAGTCAGACCCATGATGTCTCACCTCACCCCTCATCACTTGAGGGCTTTTCTGTTTCATTCTGTCATATTAAATTGCTGAACTGACCTCAACAAGAAGACAAAGTCATGCACATTTCATATTCATTTTTCCAGTTTTCCAGTGAGGTCAAATATGATTGTCAAAATCTTTGTTAGCTATAGAGCCCTAATTTAAGCATGGCTGTTAATCTGGTAGTGTTCTTCATTTGGATTTTTAAATAAAAATTTTAATGGTTGAATTATTTTTAAATTATTCTGTTGACACTGACTACTGTTTGGTTGTTTGCAGTTCCGTAGATCCCTATACTATACTGCCCTACAAAACAAAAAGGCAGTAACTGCATTTTTGGTCAAAAATGAGTTATTATCATTTTCATGACATTCAAGGCATCCTTTGTTATGTGACAAAACATCTTATCTCAAATGTGTGTCGTTTTGGAGAAAAATGGTAGTCGTTTGTACAGTAACTGCAAAAAGCCCTAGTGAAACAAAGCAAGAGTACAGTAACATCCATTACTGTATTCTTGTTATGTTTTACCTAACAAAAAATAACCGTGTTGCTGCGCAGTGAAGTTACTGTTTCCATGGTGAACACACACAGCTGACTTCGCGGCATCCTCACGGGATGGTTTTAACATTTGCGATTTCACACTTCTAACTTCACACAAATTTTGTTTGAGATGGCACAAAGTCGGGGAAAGAAGATGGTCGAAATGGCATTGAAAAGAAAATACCCGGAGAATGGTAAGTAACAGTGACAGATTAAACATTTAGAGGCTAGGCTATCACAATATAAACACCTGTCAGCCACCAGGGCGGGACTTCCTCTCAGAGGTCCATTCAGATAGCATTATGCTAATTGACAGGCGATGTTTTAAATAGCTTTGCTTACCTGCCCCTGATCCTCCCTGCTCCTAGCTGTAACTTTATCCTCTGTAACTTCACATCATCGCCAATGCCATGTCATCATTTTGTTGTTCATGTCACAAAGTAATAATCCAACCAGCGGTGGAAAAATATTCAATAACTAGAAAAGCATGTGTCCTATTCAAAATAAATTTTCCCAATTTGGGCCTTGACACAGCTTAGCAATGTGAGACTTTAAGCAGCCGTTTCAGCATCAGAACAGCTTCTGGGTGGAAAATATTGACCTAAAATGGTCAAATTAGTTTGGGTTTGGTATATCCATGTTCAGGAAAACAAATGGTTCCAATTATTTCAAATACAGTGTATAACACACCCAGAGCCCAAGTTGTGGCAAAATAGTTTTTGGAGAATCTGTAGTTACCGCCTTTTTCCTTGGTATGGTGCCACGTTTTTGGTAAGTAATACAAAGCAAGAATACAGTAACTGCAAAATAGGGGTAAAATATCAAATTAAATATGAGGATTGATATGTACAAAGAATAAGCTAATATAAAGTAACAACAGCCACATGTCCAATAATCTACCTACAACTACTTAGGCTGGATGACAGGATAACTTTAAAGTCATTTTTCTCAGTTCTGCACTCTGCGTAGTTACTGCCTTTTTGCTTTGTAGGGCAGTATACTCCGTATGTGTATGCTGTACATTTTTCAGGTAACCTAAAAAAGTCAAGTGGTGACATCTAACATAAACTGGTTTAATTCTAATTCAATTTAGTCAATAAAATATTTAATTTGACTGAATCGACTTGACTACATTAGGTTACAACAACAAAGGTAATTTTCGATGGTCAATCAACTAGGCCTCTAAAGAAACATTTGTGCTTTTTACAGTGTAGATGTGCAAATAAAAGTCTAAATTAATTTATTGATGAAAATTCACAGCATTTATTCATGCTTTTATCCCAATGTCAAAATGTAATTTTTTAATTTAGGGTACTTTAAAAATCTTTTTATTTTTTCTCATAATTCTCATATTTATTAATTAATAGACAGATTATATATATATATATATATATCATAAATACACAGAAGAACTGAGGTGAATTCTTCAAGAAGATTGGAACATCTTATCTGCCAACAACCAAGAAAAACTGTGTCCAGGTGTATCTAGGAGAATTGTGGGTTTTAAAAGGCCTCGCAAATAAATTATTTAGTTTTTTTTTTTTTTAGTTAACTGGACTAACTTTTTTTTAAATGCATTTGGCAGAAGCTTTTATCCAAAGCGACTTACAATGCATTTATTACAGGGACAATCCCCCCGGAGCAACCTGGAGTTAAGTGCCTTGCTCAAGGACACAATGGTGGTGGCTGTGGGGCTCAAACCAGCATCCTTCTGATTACCGGTTATGGTGCTTAGACCACTACACCACCACCACTATATATGATGTTTGTTTTATAGTTGTTTTAGATATATTCCAAACATTAAATTAGTAATTCTGCTTTGATATATTGAGCTAAACATACTTTCCATTTAGGTGTCAAGATGAATTATGCCAGTAATGTTTTATCAAAATTCCTAAATTCACTTTATAACACTTTCATTAATTAAACTACTATTTTTTCATTTTTTTTAATCTTTATTTACTTGTATTTATTTTTTGTTAATGCACATGAAATAGTTAGACATCTGGTAAATATTCTTATAGGAATGTATGTGATGCTGATCTGTAAAGCATTATATTATGCCTGTTAAAGATTTCATTTACTCATTCTTTAAAGTTAGTATAAGACATTTTTTAAATTATTATGGCAGTACTAACCATCTGAATTTGAATATAACTGTACGTAACAAGTACATCATTGCGGTTACCATAGCTGCTGTTTGGAAGCATGTTGTAGCAAGCACATGTCCCAGCGGTGAAGATCGAAGCATTAGTGGGGATTAGACATGGTAAACATTGTCCAGGTGAACACGGAAACACGTGAAACATGGCTGCTCTCTCTGCACAGCCCTGTTTACCCAACAGTTTCTTAGAACTGGGCCATAACAGGACAAACATAAAGGAAAAATAAGACTGCTTGTAACAAAAAATCATATCTTGCAGAAAGTTGATCAATTTATCAAAAGCCAATCTGACATATCCCAAAAAGTAGTGTGCATGGTTTTGTTGTAAAGATGATCGAATAATGAGCCCCAAAAATAGGTTTTGTCCTATTATTGTTATTTGGTTGTTGTTATTACTATATTATTATTACTTTATTACAGTGTGAATATACAGAACATTTGCAAACATCTGCTGTATGAAAATGATAATCGTGATGAAAAATGGAGGTGTTTATAAATATATAAACACACATACATATATTCATGTTGAGCATGTTAAATGTGTATGCTTCAAATATAAAATTTGAATTTGTTCACAATTATGTAAACGATTGCATGCATGACTTATTTTAAATTGCAATTGGAACCGGCCTTGAATTTAGATGCTAATATTCACATTAAAAACATTCAAATGATAGATTATTGTAAATTGTAAGACTCCTGTTATGATCAATTTACTGTAATTCATTCAAATACCCGATTAAGTTGTTAAAAATAAATAATTCTTCTTAAATGCCTTGTGTAAGAATATAGTGATATCTGTGCATAAATGGTGTGAAAGTACATTTCAACCATTTTCATAAAATAAAATTCACATTGTTTTTGTTTGATTTTTGTAAATAGGCCTGCGCTTATAATGATAAATAGCGACGCATAATTACCAATTCCATTATACACGTTGTGCTACATCAAGAGATGTTGGAACGGGGGTGCGTGTGGCCATTTGCTGTGGTGTCACGTTGATTGTGACACAATTTCATGCGTGGAGGATCAACCCGAAGATCCACCCTCCCTTCCGAGCAATATAAGAGGCACATGGATCATTTGGGATTGTGTGAGTCTAAAAGCAAACGGATACCTTTGACCACAGTCCAAATATTGGTAAACAAGAGGATTTTTTCACACTTCCATCAAGGATTCCAAACAGCACTGATCAGAACACATTAGACAGACATAAACTGATGCACAACTAGAATAACATTGTGTGCTGTTTTTGTTGTTTGTCCAGGTGCTGGCTGAAAATGGGGATGTTATTTTGTGGTCTCCTTTTTCTGTTGGGAGGAGATGTCCTCCTATCCTGCTCCCTAAAGAACTATACCCTTTACATGGAAAGACACGAGTGTGGTCATTGCATGGCCATCAACACTACCATGTGCAGTGGAACATGCTTCACACAGGTAAGAGCCTGACAAATTCATATCTCTTGTGTGATGTCCTCAAAATCCCATTAGTTTGTTCATTTGAGCCTGTATTGTAACAAATGTTTTTTCAGGTAACCTAAAATGTGTTCCATGATACATGATTACATTAACTGGTCTTATTTCATTCAAAAATATTATTTAACATGACTGAATCAACCTGACTATTAGATTACACCATTAAATGGTATTTTAAAGCAACAGGTCAGGTAGAAATAGTTTGTAATGGGAACAACTGTACATGTAGACAGGTGTCTAATAAGACAGACAGACAATAAGAATGTAAAGTAAAACTGTCCTGTCAAACTAGAGCCAGCATCTGAAGTCAAGATGCTGGCCCGTTTTTGCCGTTTTTGCGGTTTGATATCAATACATGACAGACCAACTGCTCTACTGAAACAAATAACTAAACTAAAACTGTATAGCTGAAAGCAACTCTTTAGAGAAAGCTATTTACACCACAAGCTGCATGATGAAAGTCATTTGCCCCATTTAAGCTACTTCATATTATTTAGGAATTTAAATATCCCCTTTCAAAAAGTAGCCTACTGTACAGTGATTTTTCAGATGGTAATATCTTGGTACTGTTTTGATACTTTAGGAAGAAATGTTATTACCTGCAATACAGAGTTCTTCACAAGTTGCATATGTAGCAGTTGAGTTATTGACTGGCAAAAGAAACAATGGAATATATCATTAATTTAAATTTTACTAATCGTTTCAACGAGAGTAAAATAATTCATTTAAATGCATTCCTTGGGTTGCACAGGGGAGGGGGGCAGGGTGCAAACTGAAGTACCTATTTCTATGTTCTAAAGTTCAATGTATCACTAGATATGTTGGAGTTTTTTTGGATGTAAAACATCTGAATGGCAAAAATGATAGAGGGTGTGATTTGGCGGCATGTTGTTTTTAAAGTACATTTTCTATGTTTTTTGGCAATGATGAATTCAATAAGAAGGTCTCCTGATGTCAACTGGGTACATCTCTTAAGTGCATTTGGTCTCAAAATATTTACAACCACTAAAATACATTGAATCATAAAGCATCCACCAATATCTTCTTTTAAAATCTCATTATATGAGAATACATGTTCTGCTTAATATCTATCATTAGCTTGTGTTAAGCACTGTTTAGAGAGTTTGTGAGTGAAAAGTCCCGTTCACGCATGCAGCGACTTTCAGCAACATGATCCTATCCATTTTCGTTGAGAACTGCCCACTTCCAACGACATCGTTCGTCTATCTGTGGGCGTGTCCAGCGACTTCAGTAAGAGCGACTTTCGGCAGCAACTACCAATAGGAGTGAAGACGTTTCAGTGGAGTTCACATCTCCGGTAAAATATTGGAGTCGAGTGCAGGCAAGACAGACGAGATTTGTGAGCGATTACACTTTTCTATATAATTTGTCTGTAACCACATGAATAAAAAACCATTATTTGTGGAAAATAAACTGTTGACATTCTGAATGAGTTTGATTCATAGATTTCGTACATTGATAGATCGCTCTCCTCTGCAGAATGTTAGTTTTACTGGCATTATGTCTCATCTATGATCAGATTTTCAAAAGATTTGCCAGACCTGCGGTCCACCAATAACGTTAGAGAGACAGCAGTAGGAATGCCCACTAACGACTTCAAGCGATAAAGTCGCTGCATGTGTGAACGGGGCTTGAGAGTTTGAGACAGAGAGATATAAGATGTAAAGAAACGGAAATATCTGGAATGTTTGTGCTTTTTATGTCTAATATGTACCTTTGAATTTACTCAATACGACCAAAATGAGTTATTAATGACTGCTATGGACATTTTCCTATCGGTCCACTATACATTGCACTTTCTGTGTGTGACAGGATACAAACATGAGAGGATTTGTGGGCAAGCGTTTCCTGATTCAGAAAGGATGTATGCATCATTCTCTGGTCTATCATTCTGCTAAGATGCCCGGCTGTCCTGTCCACATTGACCCATTCTTCTTTTATCCGGTGGCACACCGTTGCCGCTGCACAAAATGCAACACTGCCAAGAATGAGTGTGTCTACAAGCCGAAACACACAGCCAGCAAATGCTCCGAGCACCTGCTGCACATCTGAAATGCAACAATGGAGGTTTTTCCTCCCTCACATATATGTTTTCTGATAACCTTTTTCTAGTTTTCTATTATTGTAGTTTTAATTGAGAAAATAAAAGAGTAGAACTTGCAAGCTAATGGCATTGAGTATTTGACATTTTTATTTAAATAAAACACGTGCAAAAACTACAAGTAAAAAATCCCTTTAATAATTATAAAACATTTACACAGAATGTTTATAATTAGCTGTAACCCTTGACACAATCGGAGAAAAGCAGTTTTTCAACTATGTTTGCATAGATTTAGAATCTAGCCTTAAAGACATTTTTTGAATAAAATACCAGTTTGAATTCAAAATTTTGAATTAAAAAACATTTAGTCAGAAATGTATTTTAAAATTGTGTTCTGATACAATGACTGATGATGTCTTTATTTATTATTATTTTTTTAATCCCTTTTTCTCCCAATTTGGAATGCCCAATTCCCACTAATTAGTAGGTCCTCTTGGTGGCGCGGTTACTCACCTCAATCCGGGTGGTGGAGGACAAGTCTCAGTTGCCTCTGCTTCTGAGACCATCAGTCCACGCATCTTATCACGTGACTCGCTGTGCATGACACCGCGGAGACTCACAGCATGTGGAGGCTCATGCTACTCTCCGCGATCCACGCACAACTTACCACACACCCTTTGAGAGCGAGAACCACTAAACGGGACCACGAGGAGGTTACCCCATATGACTCTAACCTCCCTAGCAACCAGGCCAATTTGGTTGCTTAGGAGACTTGGCTGGAGTCACTCAGCACACCCTGGATTTGAACTCGTGACTCTAGGGGTGGTGGTCAGCATCAATACTCACTGAGCTACATAGGCCCGATGATGACTTTATAATTAATTCAGAAGAAATGTATAAAGAATGTTGTGGAAACTGAAAAATAAAAATGTTATGGAAACTGACAAATAAAAATGAATTGTACAATTCACTCTGCTGTTTCTATATTATTCAAATTGCATACAAATTGTGTCAATTTTATTTTGAAATCAGTTTAAATATTTAACGACAGTCACTTTGGAGAGTTGATTTCACTCATCAACCTATAATCTACATAGAAGCAAAGAAGCAGAATAGATAAAATAGAAAAATCTAACTTTTGTGTCACGTTAAAGTTTACAAAAATGTAGTTTGAATGTTGACAGTTCTTGAAATATCTGTTAGTCATTATTTCTACAGTGTGCACTAATTGCTTGTAATTTAACATGGTCTTTTATCCTGAAAATGGTTAATCTTAAATAAATAAATATATAAAACATCTTGAATGGGCATTACAGTTTTTAAAATTGATGAAACACATATATTAACTTTTAAACCCACAAAAACAGACACCCATGTTTTACAACACTCAGTAAAAGGTACTCCATCATCCATCTTCAACCGCTTAGCCGATACTGGGTTGCGGTGGCAGCTGACAAAGCAAATCAACCCATATGTCCTTTTTCCCTGGCCACATCCTCCAGCTCATATATAAGAGAGCTATAATCCCTCCAGATTGTTCTGGAGGTGTCCAGGAGGCATCCTAATCAGATGCATGAACCACTTCAACTTGCACCTTTCAACACGAAGGAGCAGCGGCTCTACTCTGAGCCAGCCCGGATGTCAGAGCTTTGCACCCTACAAAGGTGCAAAAAAGTTACTCAATGTACAAAATATTTTTCAAACCCTTGTCTCTGCAGGGGTAGAATTGTTCCTTTAGATTAGGAAACAGTAATAGTTACCCCTATGTGTACATTCTGTACAAAGGATATTACACTATGACCAGCAAAAGTTTGTATTGTACCAACTTATTATTATTATTATTTCATTTAATGCACAATAATGTAAAGACAACAAATCACAAGAACAAGAAGCAACCTGAGGTTTCACAGAGGGTAAGTGTCATGATCAAGGGCACAATAATAATGGTTTGTGGATGGTAGGGTTTGAATGCACAATCTTGGGGTGACTGGCCAAGAGAAGTATACTTCTTAATATAAAGATCTCCCAGTTGGTCTAAGCATAAAGATGTTCCTTTTCGGTTACCGCAGTGATCATTATTTTTACCTTAAGAGTAGCAAACAATTTTCCTTTTTGATTCTCTTCTCTTGTGTATATTGCATTTTGGCAATTTGTTATTATTCACATTTTTAGTATTAGTATTATTCTGAAATAATAATAATACAAAGTCACAATCACAGTCATCTGAACTAAACTGTTTAGTCTGCAACAAAAAGATAGCAATAAAATGAACAAGGGAAAACATTGAAAGAAATCAATTTAGATATATTAACATTTCAACATTGCAGCCGAATAAAAGCAGAAGTAAATAGGTAAAAAAAAACGTGAAATCAATTATTATTATTATTGCTTAAAAATAGACTGATAAACTAACAAATGTATAAATCTATTGAAGCATCTGGAAAGATTTTGCTATTTGTGTTGTGCCATTTCTAAGACTGCAAACCCATACACAACGTATACAACACTGCACTTAGAATCTGCACCCACAAAGTTAAAGAATGGTACAGGTACTTGAAGGTCTATAAAATGCATTACTAATAGAAAGGGACCCGTTATTGTATTCAAGTACATGAACCCTTTTTTCCTTACTGTGCAATAAAGTTTTTAAAAATGACAATTAGGAATATAAAATATTATATAACATCACTGAATAAACCTGAATACATTAGGTTACACCAACAAAACAAATTTTAAGGGTTAAATCAGGTAGAAATAAATAGCCCCTTAAGATAACAATTGCATGCTACCGCTTGTTACAGTGTAAGAGGATCCTCCTCTTCTGATTGGCCATTCAGTCAGTCAATACGAAGACATACAGTCAGGGAGTGACAGCAACTGTGTTGCCTGGGGCTCCAGGGGGTAAGTGTATATAAGCGCTCTCCACTCATTTGCTCAGTGACTGCTCCTCTGTTTTCCCTTAGTCCTTCAGATCAAACTACCAACTTCTTATCATGACTCAACAACCAATCAGGTATGGAACTAGCACTCTATTTTGGAATATATTTAGCACAAACCCTTTCAATGCTGCCAATGCCAATGACAAGATCCTATACACATTACTAGTGCAATGACGTTAGCTTCTTTTTACATTTCCTTCTTTACCTGCTATAAAACAAAGGAATATTTTTAAAGCAGCGCCTTGAATTTGTAAAGTCATGATTGTAAAATGAAAGAATGGATTAGGACTCACTGAATGGGTTAGGACTTTTTTTAATGTTTCTTTCTAGCCTCCCTGCCAAGCTCATCAATGGTGGAGTTGCTGGATTAGTGGGTGTTACCTGTGTGTTCCCCATAGATCTAGCCAAAACAAGGCTACAGAACCAAAGAGGCACCCAACGAGTCTACAAAAATATGTATGTTTGGATTCCACATTTGTACTTACTATTTTATTTTAATTCTGGCTTTTAAATTATCTGTATTTGTCAGTAATTCTGTATTGTTTTCCAGTAAAAAATATCTGAACAAGAGAAGAAAATTTTAGTTTTTTAAAATAATTATTTCCAGAGGATATATCTTTAAGTTTATTTTTACGCAATTCTGCTTTTCAGGTAATTGCCTGTCATAAAAAAAAAGAATACTATGAATGGATGAATGGAAAGGGGCTTATTCAATCTCTTTATTTGATCTAAGTGCCATTTTTGGTGTGTGTGTGTGTGTGTGTGTGTGTGTGTGTGTGTGTTAAACACATTGATTTAGCACAGTAGAGAACAATAAATACTTGTTACTTTTATTAGGATGGACTGTCTGATAAAAACTGTTCGTTCTGAGGGCTACTTTGGGATGTACAGAGGTAAGCTGTTTAAGTTAATACAAAAATAAAACTCCTGATGAATCATTCACATTTAATTTAACGTAAAATGAAAAACCCTGAGGACATATCATTTCATAAAGTGACATAACTTGAATGTCAGCACTTTATACTGAATGATATGGGTGTTTCCTTGACTATATGCCTTGACTTGCTACTTTTTGTTATTTGATACAGTTGGCAAAGATTGACTTGTCCTATTGATTCACTGTCAGAAGTAATAAGGCGGTCCAAAATAGAAATCCAAGACTTAATGCAAATCATATTTGTAATAGTAAATACAATCGTTCATTGATTAACAACTCAGTTGTCTTCCTATAGGTGCAGCAGTCAACCTGACACTAGTGACCCCTGAGAAGGCCATCAAACTGGCTGCCAACGACTTCTTCCGTCAGCGGCTCAGCAGAGGAGAGTAAGTTCCATCAGCTATTAAGACATTTACACTACTCACACTTTAATGAAAAATAACCTATAGATAGAGAGTAAATAATACACACCTTGTTGCAGACTCAAGCTGAGCATGTTTCAGGAGATGCTGGCTGGCTGTGGGGCAGGGATGTGTCAGGTTATTATCACAACCCCTATGGAAATGCTCAAGATCCAGCTTCAGGATGCAGGTCGACTTGGTAAGGAAAACATGACTCAACTGATGTCCTTTAAGTGTTTTCAATACCCTTACATAATGTTTTGGCAATGTTTTATTCAGTTATCAAATTAGCGGATACGCTCCTTTATGTCATGTACCAAAAACTTGTTAAAAACTACCAGGTGTGTCCAACTAGGTTTCTAAGATTTGGTCAAATTTTAAGTCTTTGTTGTAAAACAAGTTTTTTCAAAGGCTGTGCCTTCTTTTTTGCTTAGTGGCCCAGCAAAGGCAGCTAGCCATGCTCCACACTGTTAAACTTGGAGGGGCCAGCCAAGTCCTGAACTGCTCGTACAGTGTAGGTCCTTTGTCTTCAAACAGGAAAGTGTCGGCCATTCAGATCACCCAGGAACTACTTCGCACAAAGGGCATCCAAGGACTTTATAAAGGACTAGGAGCAACTCTCATGAGGTATGATTCCATCCTGTAACACTAAAGGCCTCTTCACACAAAACACGCCCGAGCTGTGTATCATGTGTCAGGATCTGCTGCAGGTACCAAAACCAGTGAATTTATTGGCGCTAAAGAATAGAAATTTGTTTTAACCACCGACATTAAACACCAAAGAAGAAAGTACCCAGAACCTATATTGAAGATGGAAACACGAAATGTAAATATACATACCACCACACTAAGGACTGAAATGTCACTGAATTGTAGGTGTGACCCACATCCAAGCCTATAAAAGATGTAAGCAAACTCACCGTAAACACATGGCCAAAAACTTTTCAGGGTCAATGGCTGTTCAGCTTCCGGTAGTTCGTTCGCGAGTGGATCGACAAGGGTGCCGCCAGCTGAAGCAAAGTCTCAAATTTATCAACCTTTTCTTCTCCTTTCCTCATTGAGCAAAATAACAATAAACTCATCATCACTGTTGCTTGAAGAGAAATCCATCTTTTTTCAGCTCGCTACAGAACTCGCTTACTTGCTAGACTCTCCTGCTGTGATTCCATTGTTGTTTTGCAAACTTTTAAGTAGTTCTTTCTCTCCTCCGTCATAGGCAGATGGCGGACCAGCTCAAAGGTGTGCTGAGCCACCTACTGTACCAGGGTAAAATTGCTTGTCGATTAGCGTCACCTATTGTAAAGCTGTGAATGTGCTAACAGTCAATATTCACATTTCTTTCTATGTAAAAGGACCATTCGTCTGGGATTCGCTTCGCATATTGCGTCGCTTCTGGTGTGAAAATACCTTAATATAAATACTGTGGCTCTAATGCAAAGGTATTCCATTCCAACCCAATCCAGTTTCCACATTCCAAACTGTAGTCTTGGCTTGGGGCAAATTAAACGCTAAATACAACATACAGTATAACATAGCCCAAATACTAGACAAAATAAAATTAGCTTGAAGAAATGGTTCTTGAATATAACAATGCTAGACATGACATACTGTCTTAACTTAAGTTACCCAAGTAAGACGTGCTCCTGGGGACATCAGTGAAAATGTTGGTCCTGGAATCAACACTGCCATTAAACAATCAAAATTTAGGTTGGAGCTGGTGTTTGGGCTTGAACAACATTCTAATTGAATAATAATTCTCTAAGATTATAGGGGTAGGTGAGGGTTAGGTTTTGTGATATGGTTAGGGTTTGGGCATTAATTGTTTGATTGGAGCACTGTTGACCCATCATTTCTCTCTTATTTTAATAGTTGGACCTGTTGTGTACCATTAAAGGTACAATTATGTTTTTTCCCTCTGGGCACAAAAATGTAACTGCACAGTACTTCTTTTTGTCTTTTTAAGGGTACAAATATGTACCCCAAAACTCTTTCTAGGGGTGCATAAAAGAACCCCTAGAGAGGCATCACCCCAGTGACTGCCCTCATACCGTATACGTTCCAGCTAGTACATTTTTTCTTAGAGTGTAGGTTTATGGATACGGTCAGGCTATAATTATTTGATTGGAACATTGTTGGCCTATTACAGAATATCTCTCTGATTCTTCATTGTAAAATTAAAGTAATACTTGAGGCACCATTTGGGGATCCTCACATATCACACTAGCGGAACCCTTTAGACACAGTTTAAAGAAGTCTCAAATATACTATTTAGTCAGGGAAGGTCAATATATATTTAATGTGCCTCGAAGCCTGTCCCTTATGATGGGGTTGCTTTAGGGACCATTTACAGTCCTTAAAGTTCTTTAGATTTCTTGCTGGAACTAAGGGTAGGTTTCTCAGAGAACTGAAAGGATGTCTAGAGGATCTCCAGAGGATTCCTCCGGTTTTTCCCAAATGTGCCCCCTGAATCTTTTATTTTTTTACAGTTGTAAGGTTAGGTTAGGGTTATAGAACACATTACTTTGGTCAATTTTGTGCAACATAATTGGTAGTAACCCAGTCCTTGGGTCTTCTTACAGGGACATCCCTTTCTCTGTGGTTTACTTTCCACTCTTTGCACACCTCAACCAACTGGGCAAGTTATCTGAGGATGAGAATGCGCCATTTTATTGGACCTTTATTTCAGGCTGTGTAGCTGGATGTACAGCGGCTGTGGCAGTCAGCCCTTGTGACGGTGAGTGTGGGATTCAAGTTTTTCTAAACATACAGTCTATGTGTTTGAGCAGACAGTGTTTGTGGATGTGCAAAGACTCAGACTTAATGGTTGATCCCATCTCATCTCTATCCAGTGGTGAAAACCAGGCTGCAGTTGCTCAATAAAAGTGCAAACGAAGACACCTACAATGGTGTGACAGACTGTATCAGGTATAGTAACCATCAGGTTTTAATAACAATCATTAATCCACTGTTACTTCCTCTTATGCAATATAAATTATGTTGCTCTTTCTTCATTTAGAAAGATCATGCGGAAAGAAGGGCCGACTGCTTTCCTGAAGGGTGCCAGCTGCAGGGCGCTGGTCATTGCTCCACTCTTTGGAATTGCTCAAGTGGTTTACTTTGTTGGCGTTGGAGAGTTCCTCTTGGGACAAACCCCATTCAACCTTTACTCTGTCTAATAACCTTCATAGTATGAAACCATCTGAATTAAACTTAAAAGACCAAGGCAGCCATGATGCGACTAAGTATCTGAGAACAAGCGTGTTTTGGAAAAGACTGTGAATAGCTTTGAGTTTAAGTGGGAAAACATTACAATAAGAGTGTATTTGTTAACAGTAGTTCATTATATTAGCTAACAATGAACAATAATTTTCATCACTTGGTAAATGTTCATTTCAACATATACTTAAATTTGCAAAAACAAAATTGAATACCATATGTTATCAGTAGTAAATACATGATGAACTACATGAATTACAATGAAACAGTTGTTTTCTTATAAATTAACATTAATCAAGATTAATAAATGCTGTAAAATAATATTGTTCATTGTAAGTTCATGATACTATTGCATTTACTAATGTTAACTAATGGAACCTTATTGTAAAGTGATACTGTTTAAGTTTAATGTATTTACATGCAAACTTTAGTATGTTCTACTGGCTTATTCAGGAAGCTATAACAACATTGCACATGGTTACATTTATTTTTCTGTTGAAAATGTATGTCCATAGAGGATCAGGTTTACCCTCAGTGAGGGTTGATTTGTAAACATACAATCATGATTCATGTGCTAAGAGATCCAGAAAATCTTCTACATTTTTGGACATTTTCACACTCATGTCCTTCATTAACTGTTCTGTGCAATCATTCTTGAGACATTTTGTAAATCTATTTTTTGATGTTTGCCACAAGGACCATTACAACCTAAAATCAGTCTATCAATTTAAAGTCAATTTGTGTTTTGTTCTTATTAAAAGGTGAAGTATGTCATTTCTGCACATATTAGTGGCACCAAATGGAATTACAAATATAAAACAATCTGTACCACTACCCCTTAGATTCGTCACGTCCTTTTACACTCTCTGATTCCCTATGAACAAATAGGCCATACTAAATAAAAGGTGATAAACGTTTAATTATCAGTATAACATTTGTACACTGGACTGAAAGTGTGGCAGAGGAATCGGGTTGTCCGATAACATTGCCTGATTGAATGGCAGCTGGGATATATATTCAAATAATCTTGTCAAGTTGGCGTCTCCATCGAACCCCAAAAATTCCCACAAAGTCCTCCACCTTGTAAATGTGACGCCAATGTTCACTCTGGGTTTACTCCATTCTCTCTCTCTGTGTATTTAAGTAAGTCTTTGAATTTTGCCGAAGCTAAATGTATTTTCCTGTGTATACAGTATGTCTGCCATGGATGTTCATATTCCCCCAGCTAAACAAATAGCTATACCCCAAACTCACATAGGTTGAGCTTGAAATAGGGTGGCCAGACGTCCAGTTTTTCCCATGACAGGCCCATATTTGTCCCATATTTCTAAATTTCTCTATCGCCTAAGAGGCTTTCTCAGTCTCGTGAGTATTCTAATCAAAGGTAGCCAAGGATACGGCTTGTGAAACCAATAAAATCACACCATGTTCTTTGAAGTACATGATTGGATTAAACTATCCAATCACAATCCCCTATCAATAGATGTCCAGTTAGTGAACTGATTGAAGAGTCTGTTTGAAAGAGCACACAGATTAAAATGTGGCTGGGAAATGTCAAGTAAGTGTGTATGTATATTTAATGAGGCTCTTCAAAATGAGTTTACATTTCTAAAAAAGGAGTCACAGACAGAGCCAAGTAAAGTGGGGTGTGAGATTTGTGGATCTCGCTTTTCCATCGCCAATGGAGGCCACACTGACATCAAGCAGCATGTAAGTTCAGAATCGGACAAGGTGCATGCAAGTGAAGGACTTTTTGCTTATCATTCTGCTGCGCACGGCCATAATCTGAGAAATGTCTTGCAGGCCAGGCTGGAGGAATCCTTCACACCCTCTGACATTAAAAAGCAGTTGGATGCACTGGTTGAAGCTGGTGACATGCGAACGGATGATTTATTTTGTGCTGTGAGACACTTTTATTCTGCATCTGTGGATTACCTCCAAAATTGGAGGCACTCATTGGAGAACAGAAACGCTTGAGTGGGCCCTACTGAGAGATATCCCAGAGTGGAAAGACATTCAGAGCAGCCTCGAACACTTCTACTCCTGAATACCCACTCTCAGTTTGATTGACGAAACCACACACTTGATGAATGGGCTTGTGCGAAATACATAGTCACTCGTCGCATCACTGAGTGGAACATGAACAAGACGTCTGTGTCTGAGAGATGGACAGACGTTTTTCGTGAGATGGAGAGCAAGACCATCAACTTCAGAGTCTTAGCCAAGTCTGTTTTATGCCTTCCTGGGCCATCTGCATCTGTGGAGTGTGTGCTCTCATTAATGAACGCAGCATGGACACCGGATAAATCTCAATTCAGTGTAACAGTCATGAAGTCAATGTGTTTCGCACGTCTTAATTTTGGACTGGACTTCTCTGCATTTCACGATAAACTCTTGAAAGACAAGCCCACTGAGAAAAATTGCTGCTAGCGAAAAGTACAAAGTGACAACCATTACAGATGCGGACACACCCTCTACTTTGCATTGATCTGAACCTAGGTTAGGATAGGTAAATTTCATTTTTGCTTGGAGGGGGCTGTCCTGTTTTCCACAAGCAGGAATCTGGTCACACTAGTTTTACTGCGGTAAAACCCTTGTAAGGGTCTGCTTATTTAAATTCAAATGGCAACCCTTTTTTTTTTTTTTGGCCAGGCAGTGTATGCTTGAATGATTTCAATTACGTAGTGACACAGTGAGTAAAAAAAAATCCCACGAATATACAGACACTTCAAGTGTTTGGGGAGTATTAACTAAGAAGATATCTGTGTCTGTGAAAAGTGCATACTGTGCAGTGTAGCTGAAACATTATCCTGTGAGGTTGTGCCCGAGAGCTTCCTGCATAGCATCAACTTGCAGCTGACACACACATTTCATAAAGTGAAAACCATGTGTTAATTTTAACTCCAGTTCTATATATATATATATATGTATGTATCTTTTGTGTTATATTAACTTCACCACAAAATCATTTTTTTTTCAGTGTGTATTTAAAATTTCGGGAATGTATACACATATTTCAAGTACAATATTTCTTGGTTAAAACGCTTTGATATTTTTTTATGTGACCATTTCCATTTTAGTTGTTTCATGAAGCCTTATACAGTAATTGTTTTACTTTTTACATTTAGCTAAAAACACTATAATATTCAGTTTAATGCAGGTGTAGATTTAAAGGGAGGCGCAGATTTTATTTTGGTGGTTGTGATGGGATATGACCATCAAAGGAATTGCATCCAGTGTAAAACCTGTGCCAAGACAAATATGTGGATCACGGATGGTCCGCTGTGGCAAAGCAGCCGAAAGAAGACGATAGTCGGATGCAACCACAGAGAGACGGTAGAAGGCAAAATGCACTGAAATGACCTTTCAACTCTACACCCAAAGATCCACCATGTGAATGAGAAGATTCAGCTCCATCGAGCTGTAGGATATCTTGGTGCACCATTATCAGTGGCGGCTACAGATGAGCTCAACTGTTGTGTAACAGAAACCTGATCATCTTGCTGGTGAGGTTTAAGCATTCCAATTCAAATCAAAGCCAAGCTGGGAATGTGTGGAAAAGTGATCCGTGTCCTTCAATTTTTGAATTCTGAATAAATTCCGAGGTGAAACAATACTTAGTGTTTCACCCTTACTTTTAGATCTTACTGGACATGTGGTCTTCAGATAAGAATGATACAAAGTTGCTTCTAAAGACCTCTAATGTTTGAGTTTAGAGTTTAGCGAGCATGTTTTTTCCATCCTTCGTAAACTAATTTATTTGAATGCTGAAAGTGACTTAGTAAACTATTTAATGTAAACTAATTTGGTACAAAAGCACATTGAGAGGCATCTAAAAGTCAAGAGCTGTCATTTTATCACCGATCTCACTGGCCATGGGTGGCATACCCAGAAACCCTGGCTTCACATTACATAATATTTTTATCTAGCAAGTGAAGCCACACAGCAACAGCTAAGAATAGCACTGCAAAGCTCTTGGTTTGTAGAGAGAGATAATCAGTGTGTACGAAATTTAAATCAAACCTAAATGATATGAATGATTTCAGGAATAACACAAAGGTGCCTTATTTCTGTTGCAGTTGAAAGATTCAGCTGTGCACCTAACAAGCAGGCAAATAAATAAAGACAATCCAGCAATGCGATTAAGGAAAGGAAATGTGGGCTGGACTAACTACTATGAGTTATGGAGAATTCTGAAAGTGGAGTAAGGTTTCTGACTTTGCACCTTGTACTTGGTCGGAATGTTATTGTTGTATATGAAAGTCTAGCAGAGGTTAAGTGTCAAAGGAGAGGATGAGGAGTGTGTTATATGATGTCCCTGCTGTTTCGGATTGCACAGCACAGAACCATACTGGAGATCATGCCAATAATCTGTCAAAAGAGAAGATGTGCATTTTTAAAGAGGACAAAAAAACAAAATTGATACATGTTGCTGATCTTATGCTGCAGACACACTGTTGGAACAAATGGAAATTCTCTCATCATTTACTCACCATCATGCCATGGCAAACAAATTCAGTCCTTTCACGCACTTTCATGAGAGAAGCTCGTTCACACGCACTTGACGCTTGCAAGAACATCTTGTTATATTGTGTACGCGTTGAGCATGAGGAATTGTGTATGAGCTTCTCTCGTGAAACTGCATAGGAGAGCTGAGTGGCACATTTCTGGTTATTAGGACTGAATTTCTGCTTTGTTTTTCACTCAAAGCTATCATCTAGCTTCAGAAGACATGGAATAAACCACCAGAGTTGCATGGATTAGGGCTGTCAACAGGGCTGAAAAACTACATTTGAATTTTTCATTTAAATATTACCACAATTCTATTTTTATTCTAATTTTAAAGACCCTTATAAAATATTCTCTCATCATTTACTCACTCTCATGCCATCCCAAATGTGCATGATATCAAACAAAGATTTTTTAGAACAGCGTTTCTCAACGGGGGCGGTACCGCCCCTAGGGGCGTTTGGACAGTGTTGGGGGCGGTGTGAACGAGGCAGCAGAGAGGGGGCGTCAGGCACAAATGGGGGCGTTACTCAGAGGTACTCAACAGGCGGCCTGCGCAAAAATCTTTTCAGCTCTTCTCCTTAGCCTATGTCTTCGTCTTGCTCGGATTACTGCTGCCACTTCACCAGGAGGATATGCCAGGAGAGCCGCTTCCTAAGTTACACCTGCTTTTAAGAGGCGGAGAATTTTCAGCGCAAAATAGAGGCGCTTTCACTGGCTTTTTCTGTACATAACGCTGAATACATAATTAGGCGCATAATTAGTGCTCAGGGCTCACACTAATGACCGTAATTAATTAAAAAAGTGGCTGTTTTTGACGTCGTTTTTCTTCGGTTCAGTTCAGGTGGCCAAGCTGTTGTCGTCTTTGTTCGTCATTTGAAATCAAATGACCATTAGTAGGCTATTCAAATTTGAAGCCTAGTATATATTGCCTAATTGAGTGCGCGAACGACCGCTGCTTTTTCATTGGCCATTTAGGTTAGTTACGTTATTGTTCACGTGATTGGTTCATCTTAAAAAAAATATGTGTGTGAGCCTGAATTTGTTTGAATTTCTAAATACATTTGCAATACCTTTCAAACAATCCATGTGTTTTTGCATTTTTTTCAAAACACAATATTACTCAACTTGAGGCTTTTACATGTAGTTTAAATACAATAAGAAACTTCTGTTTCAGTTTTCTTTTTTTTACAAAAAACTCAATCTTCAGGTATCAGTGTTGCAATTGTTTGGCTGTAATAGTATTTCTGAAGTTTTGTTTGTTTTTTTTTAGGGGGCATTAAGAGGATCATGAAGAGGTCAGGGGGGCGTTTGTTCAAAAAAGGTTGAGAGTCACTGTTTTAGAAGAATATCTCAGCTCTGTAGGTCCGTTCAATGCAAGTGAATACAGACCAGAACTTTGAAGGTCCAAAAATCACATAAAGGCCACATAAAAATGAGCATAAATCTCAACTTTAACTATCACATTCTTACAAATTTTGGAAAGTGAAAATGGAGATTTATGGTGAAAAAATATTTAAATATTGATCTGTTTCTCACCCACACCTATCATATCACTTCTTAAGATATGGATTTAACCATTTGTTCATATGGATTAATTTTATGAGGCATTTATGTGCTTTTTGGAGCTTCAAATGTCTGGTCACCATTTGCTTGCATTGTAAGGCATTGTAAGGACCAATATGAGCTGACATATTCTTCTAAAAATCTTAATTTGTGTTCAGCAGAAGAAAAAGTCATACACACCTGGGATGCCATTAAGCATGTGAAATATATTTGCCCCCTGTCTCTTTTAAGTTTGTTTTCTTTCAAATTCAGCCAAAAGCTTAAAGGATTATTTCACCAAAAAATACAATTTCAGTCATTGTTTACTCACTCCTGTGTTGTTATGACCTCATATGATTTTCTTTATTTTTCTTAACACAAAGGGAGAAATTGTTAAAAATGATGTGATCGGTGATGTCATTCAATGGCAGTTTATGGTGACTACATCTTAAAATTTCAAAAGAACACAAAAGTATAATTCAGAAGTCTAATAAATTATTCCATGAGACTCATGATTGTTATGAAAGCATACGATAAGTTTTGGTGAGAGACAAACCAAAATAAAATGTATTATTTGTTTAAAATGTTCACTGAAAGTTGATCTCCTGTACATGTTCATGAGACTGCATGCGAGCTTTCTTTGCACGAGAGCAACAGTTGTTATGCAGCACACACGACATGGGGCGCTCAAGTGAAAACTCTTTTAACAACAGAAAACCCAACATAGCTACACACAAACCCGAGAACAGAATTTACAAACATGTCTGAAGGGTTTGTAGAGGAAGAATAGATGCATTTCAATGCCCAGCCTTACTTGTTTGAACATCAAAAAGTGATGGAGGAGGGTGAAGGTAGACAGTAACCGTACCGCTGCTCCCTATTCGCATATTTTGCTGTCTGCATTGAGCTCCAACACCCTAGGGGGCACCATCTTACCTGAGGGGGGCACCGGAAACTCGACCAGCTGTCACACATTATATGTTATTCAAGGACCCAAAAGCATTCGCCGAACACAGACGATCACCACGCATTCACAGCCTTGCATAACACATTGCATTTTGGACCAGTGCCAGTTCATACCGGATGGGGTTACCGGGTCCGACACCAAATATAGAACACAAGTGATTGTCAGAATGTCCCGTTGCTTGCCACAACTGCTTAGGACAAAAACTCTGATTAACATAGAAAAGATCACTTTTACTGTGTGTCGTTTGGCGTCTGAGTAGGACACGGTGTGACTGTAGCTACATTCAACTCCTTCTCTCTGTTTGATGGAGGACTCAAACAAATAAGGCTGGGCATAGAAATGCATCTATTTTTCGACTGCAGACATGTTTTTTAAGTTCTGTTCTCTGGTTTGTGTGCAACTATGTTGTGTTTTCTGTTGTTAATATCACTGGTGGTCTGTTGAAGCGAAACAAAACAAGTTTTCGCTTGAACGCCCCACCTCGCGTGTGCTGCATAACTACTGTTGCTCTCAATCAAAGAGTTCTAAAGCTCGCATGCAGAATCATGAACGTGCACAGGATATCAACTGTCAGTGAACATTTTCACTAAATAATACATCCGATTTTGGTTTCGCACCAAACCTTATCGTATGCTTTCATAACAATCATGAGTCTCCTGGAATAATTTATTACACTTTTGAATTAGACTTTTGTGTTCTTTTGAAGTTTGAAGAGGGGTCACCATAAACTCCCATTGTATGACATCATTGATCACATCATTTTGTGTTAAGAAAAAGAAAGAAAGAAAGTCATATTAGGTTATAACAACACAATGACTGAATTTACATTTTTGGGTGAACTAATCCTTTAAATGTGACTTTTACATCCTCTAATGGCCAAACTTGATCTTAGGAAGACACAATTTCTTTGCATGAGCTTGCGTTTCCAGTTTCTAGAGTTCTGACACAAATTAATGGAAGTTAATAGAGTACAACCTCTGGTGTGATTGCGACTTTATTGTTGACGATTCATAAGTGCACAATAAATTCATTGCAAATACTGTTTCATGCTGTCTTTAAAGTGATAGATTGTATGGTTTCTTATATGGAAAATAGCTAACTGAATACCCTTGTAAAAAATCTAGAGTTCTGACAAACTAAAACACTGACAAACTGAGATAAACTCATTAAACTAAGAAAATAAGAAAAGAGCATTAGCATTATCATCAATAAAGTTACTAATGCAATGTAATGAAATCAAAGCGGCAGTGTTTAAGTTCTTCGCAATTAGCTGCACCAAACAGAATTGAAAAAAGTAATGATAGTTTTCAAATAAAATGTAAACACTCCCCCGTATACCATTGTTCAAACCAAAGAGTTCTAATATATACTGAATATTAAGAGAGCATTTCCATAAATTTCAAATGGCAGTTGATTGGCTTCCACATACAGGCCCGGAAGTGCGCGGCCAGTATGCTGCCATCTTTGCTCATTTTTAGCCAATAGCTATAATGAGCTGTAAATGTCATGTTTGCATGAATGTGTATTCCTGGCATCTACCAGGGCCTAACTGCCGAAGCTACACAGCCAAACCATGAGTCATTGGTTCACTCAAGCAGGAAGTCCTGCCTAAAACTCACACTAATGGTGAAGCTAATGTTGCTATGTCAGGCATAGCAACATTATCAAACAGATAATAATTCTGTTTTGTGCCCCTGGTGGTGAAGAAATTACACACTGCAGCTTTCACAAACTTAAAGCTTTTAATTAAATTTACCATGACTCCTGCTATTCCAATTCCCACGTATCCCACAATGAAGAGCTTACTGTTGAAAAACTCCTCAATGGCCACATCACATGTCTGTAGACAATGAAAAACTGGGATTATATGCATGTCCATACCACAAAGGCTTTGTAGCAAAGTCTGTACCAATGCATGTTCAATGCTCACTAAGGTGAGATACACTATTTAAAATGCATCTAATGGCATATATAAGGCTTATTATCTGTGCTTCATTTTGGACAAGAGAATCTTACCTGGTTTGATGGAACGTTTTGGCACAAAGTGTGGTTTGTTGAAGGTAAGCCACAGCAGTTCAGCTACAGACAAGGTGGATTTGAACAAATTGTAATTAAATAATTTATTAGGTTAGTCAAATATAGAAGCAAAATGCACAGTCCAGTCAAAATGGGCTGAATCATCTAGTTTATCATCTTCTCATCTCTCTGGATGTGAATGTAACTCTCATGAATAGAGATCAAATCCTTTTCAGCAAGAATAGCTTTATTTCAGCTGTCATGGCACTGATGTCGCATCACAATTTCCTTGGCATTCAACACTTTGACTTTACTCAATTGGATTTAATCTGATATGAATAAAATGGATAAAACTAAAACTCACAATGGTGTGGTAGGACTGGACTGTTGTATTGTTGCTGTTGTTGATTGCTTCCTCATAAAACGTTTTTATTTCTTCAGTGATCTAAAATGACAAATCAACATGAACCACATTATTATTTTAAAACACTATTGTATTACTGATTTCCAATAACTGGAAAGCTGTCTCTACAATTAGGGTATATTTTAAGTTTAGCAGATAGGCAAGCATTAACACATTTATGTAGGCTGATATCATTCCAAATTTAATGTGAACCAGAATTGCACACTCAATACCTTGTCTTTGTTGAGGAAACCAAACACTCCTGCTGCAACTTCTGATCCAAAGATGATCAGAAGAGAGGCGAAAAACTGTCAAGACATAGATGAAACTTCACATCACATTGCTTGTTGTTTTATACAAATTTGTCACTATACACCAGTATAATATGCCTACAACCATGGCCAAAAGTATTGGCAGTGACATAAATGTTGTGTTTTGCAAAGTTTGCTGCTTTGGTATTTGTAGATCATTTTTTAACATGCTTCTATGGTATACTGGAAAGCAATGATAAGCATTTCATAAATTTGAAAGGCTTTTATTGGTAAAAACATTCAATATATGCAAAGAGTCAATATCAACCGTGTAGACCCTTGTTCTTCATAACCTCTGCAATTCGCTCTGGCATGCTGGATATCAGCTTCTGGGCCAAATCCTGACTGATGGCGATCCATTCATGCCTTATTAGTGCTCGGAGTTGATCACAATTTGTGGGCTTCTGCTTGTCCACTCATCCTTTGAGGATTAATCACAGGTTCTCTATGGGATTAAGATCCGTGGGGGTTGCCTGGCTATGGTTCCAAAATTTCAATGTAATCTTCTCCGAGCCACTTCATTATCACCTTTGCCTTGTGACATTGTGAAGCTGGAAGTTTTGATACCATTCTTAATTCATGGCAGTCTTTTTGGGCAGAATTGTGAGAGAACCCACTCCCTTGGATGAAAAGAAACCCCACACATGGATGGTCTCAGGATGCTTCACTATTGGCACGACACAGGACTCATGTTAGCGTTCACCTTTCTTCTCCGGACTATCGATTTTCCAGATGTCCCAAACAGTCGGAAGGGGGCTTCATCAGAGAAAATATCTTTGCACCAGTCTTCTGCTGTCCAATCCTTGTACTTCCTGCAGAATTTCAGTCTGTCCTTGATGTTTTTCTTGGAGAGAAGTGGCTTCTTTGCTGCCCTTCATGACACCAGGCCATTAAAGCCTTCGCCTCACTGTGCGTGCAGATGCACTCACACCAACCTACTGCCAATATTGAGCTCTGCACTGCTGTTAACACGATTCTGTAGCTGACTCCTCAGGAGGAGACAGTCCAGGCGCTTGCTGGACACTCTGGGGATGTCCTGAAGCATTCTTCACTGCAGTTGAACCTCTCTCCTTGAAGTTCTTGATGATCCGGTAAATGGTTATTTCAGGTGCAATATTCTTTGCAGCAATTTCCTTGCATGTGAGGCCATTTTGATGCAAAGCGATGATGGATGCACATCTTTCTTTAGAGGTAACCATTGCGAACAAGAACACAATGATTGGAAGCATTTCTTCCCTCCTTTTATAGCAATCAGTCTGCTCTTATAATCCAATCAGAATGATAGAGTGATTTCACCAGTTCTCGTTCACACTTTCCCAGGTGCTGCTGATATGATTAGTGAAATGATGTTAGCTGGTCATTTTTTGCCAAAAAACTGTGAAATGTGAGTTTTTGGGCCAATGAAGCTTTTTGCAATTATTTAAAATGCATCTGATCACTCTGCAGAATAATCTAGAAACAATGTGAATCAACACCACAACAACTGAAGCAGAAAACTTTGCGAAACACAAAATGTTTTGTCACTGCCAATACTACAGGGCTGTACACAATTATTTCCTCACTAAGTATTTACCACAGTACATTTCCTACAGTCCAGATAAGTACAACAAAAGGGCATCACACAAAACAGCCTGAACTTGTCAAATTTAATTTGCAATTTAGCTCAACATTTAGTCAAGGGTGATTATACTGTAGCTTTATACTATAGTTTATAGCTGTAGGGGGATTAGCCCCTTACTTCAGTAGGAGATATTGTGGTTCATATGAGTATTTCTTCATTAAGTGACAAGAGTTGTGTTCAAATCTTGCTGACAACTTAATTTTTTAAAAATAAGCCAATCAAAATTGCATCTGTTTGTTGGCATATGTATAACAGTAATGGTGGCATATTTGGTTCCACTTTAGTTTGTGTTTTCACGAAAGACCCACGAAAGAGGGTCTAAACAATGCCTAAGGAGAGGTTTAGAAATTAACTTTATATTTAGACAGTGTTCAAATTGTGTCAGAGCTCTTGGGGGGGCCCCTTAACCCTTTAGAATCCCCCCTCCTAAAAAACAACAACAAAAAAAAAACAAATGTGGATTATTTGTGCAATAATATGAAAATAATTATAGTTCCCTATCTCTCACTCACTCTAGGTTGTTGTGACAGGGCGGAGGGTGGGGCCAGGTTGTGATTCTACACACCCGGCCCCTTATCAGGCTAATCGAGCCTCCGAGAGGGATAAAGGCCGACTGCTGACGGTGGTGCGAGAGTGAGAGAATGTTTTTCGGGCAGCTGACTGTCATGTGTTTATGTGTGTGTCTTTTTGGTTCAGTTTACCATTAAGCTATTATTTATATTGTCAAGCCGGTTATCGTCACTGGGGAAGCACGACCTGATCTTGAGGCTCCTCAGAGGCGTCAGAAGGTTGAATCCCCCCCTCGGCCAATCCTAGGCCGGGCCTACAGAGAGCTCCGTTTGAGCCACTGGAGTCCGTCAAGATAAATGCCCTCTCATTGAAGATGGCCCTCTTGACTGTTCCCTTATGGAGCCAATCTAACCCCCCCAAATTTTTTTTTATGTTCATCTGTAACATTAACCGAAATGTATAAAAATAAGACATTTGAAAACTGTATTATTATTAAAATGCCTATTTAGGTAAATCTACTAAAACTGGGCAGTGTTTGTTGCTAAATATGACTTTGGATTTGGAGTGCTTTATTTTACATTCAGCACCCCATACGCTATATGTAAAGCAATGATCAGACACTTCTATATTTAAAAATGTTCTACAATGAGATATTAAGTTTTTTATTGTCTTGTATTGCCTCATATAACTTATTTTGAAGATGCTTTCTAACTCACCAATCCGAGAAGACACTGGGACTCTCTAATGGCACCACAGCAGCCGAAGAAGCCCACCAGCATCACCAGACCACCGACCACAATGAGGATATAGACACCTGTTAAACACACACACATGAGAGTCAACCATCAGTCAACCTACAGTATCACATTACAGTTGAGAATAATTACCAGGTTCACATTTTGCTATACAGAGAGTATGAGAGTAATGCAATTGAAAGCATTGAAAATAAATCTTGCTAAATTCTATCTAACGTTTGTTTTTCTACAAATTTTTAATTAATGTACAATTATATCACAATAATTTGTGTTATATTAACTATTACCCTGATAATAAGGCTAAAGTGTGTAACTCTTTAAATGCTGAAATACTTTCTCATATCCCAACTTACAATGTAGCGACAACTATAAGTTAACCATTTGATGGTTTATTTATTTGTTAACTGTGAACAATGTGTTTCTATGGCACTATAAAAATTGCTCTGATTGTTTGAACATCACGTCCAGCACAAAACCATTGGCTCGACAAATGGCGTGAGTTTGGGCCAGTTTGTTTGATCAATGGCGGACGAAAAAGATCTTTATATTTGCAAATTTTGTTTTGAGAATTGGGTTGATGTCAGAGCACTGGAACATTTGTTAGCAACATGTAGAGTTCCCGTGTTATCATGTTATCACCTAAATAGTGGATTTTTTTTTTTATTTTGCTGTTGGAGCAAATAGGAACACAAAAATTATATTTGTAGTTCTCTCCCATTTATGGCAATAAATGTTTACTTTGCTATTGTTTACTTCTGTGCTCTAAGCCGGGAAATGTGAAAAAGTTCCATGTTTACACCTTTAAATGAAAATTCTCTCAAAATTCACTCATCTACTGCTGGACACAAATGAAGAATATATAATGCAAGTGAATGGGTGCCAAAAGTTTGAAAGTCCAAAAAGCACATAAAGGCAGCATAAAAGTAATCCATATGGCTCCAGTAGTTAAATGCATTTTCTTCAGAAGTGATATGATATGGTTGGGTGAGAAACAGATCAATATTTAAGTTCTTTTTAAAAATAAATTAACATCCCTTCCCAGTAGGTGGCAATATACTCAAAGTATGTGAATCGACAAAATCCCAAAAGAAGAATGTAAAAGTGAAAGTGGATATTTATAGTAAAAAAGGACTTAAATATTGATCTGTTTCTTTTATGCTGCCTTTACATGCTTTTTGGATTTTCAAAGTTCTGGCCACCATTTACTTGCAATTGTGAGGACCTACAGAGCTGAAATATTTTTCTAAAAAAATCTTAGTTTGTGTTCAGCAGAAGGGTGAGTAAATGATGAGAGAATTTTCATTTTTGGGTGAACAATCCCAAATATCAGTGGGATTCCAGCAGTGCACATTACGTGCACTTCTTGAAAAATCTAGTGAAGTAGATGTTTAATATACTTCCGTGATCTAGGTGACACTGGTCAATTCTGCCATGAAAGTAAACATAGTTTCAGAAAGATGTCATTTGTCATAATCACCAGCAGAGTGCAGCAGGGAGACGAGTTTGTGAACTGCCAGACTGCACACAACACTTAAAGATGATGTAATTAGCTTTAACTTCAGCCATTCTCTCACCTCATTATCCTCCTCATTAGAGCGAGTGAGACAGAAAGAGTGAATTAACTCCTTTCTATCACAGCAACTGAGCAAGGCCACTGGTCTAATTCCCTGTAGACTCTACAGTGTAGATACATAATTGCATGGGGAGTTAGTTTCCTGTTATAGTAGGGAAGCTACACACTGAACTAGGATCAGCATCTTCAAATGAAAATCTAGCATCGAACTATAATACAGATGGTAACACTGTGCTCAGGTCAGAGAGAGAGGGAGTGAGATGAGCTTTTTAGTTTGGCATGGGGAGGTTTCTTAAGCAGGTTTAATGATGCCACAGGAAACCTGCAACAGGTGGGACATCTGGAATTGAGATCTAAAGTCTCATGAGAGCATGAGAGACAGAGAAAGACAAAGGGAGATATACTGTGTTGCATCCCTTTAACTTTCTGCATCTTTATGTTGGGTGAAAAGACAGGATATTGAGTGATTCAACTTGCTATCTCAAGTGCACAAAGAATGCAAATTGACAAAAACAAAATAACGTGAAAGTGGAGATTTATAGTAAAAAAGGACTTAAATATTGACCTGTTTCTCACCCACACCAATCATATCACTTCAAAAGATATGGATTAAACCACTGAAGTCTTATGGATTACTTTTATGCTGCCTTCAATTTTTGGACCTTCAAAGTTCTGGCCATCATTCACTTGCATTGTATGAGATATTCTTCTAAAAATCTTTGTTTGTGAGAAGTCATACACATCAGGGATGGCATGAGGGTGAGCAAATGAGAGAATTTTCATTTGTGATTGAACTATTCCTTTAACCGGCATAGCTTATCCAATATATGCCTGTTTACTGTATGCTTTGATGTCAGAAGCACAGAACAATACAATGAATTAAAATCTCATGTAAACAATGTTTTCTTGCATTGTGTGAGTTTTTTAATTCAGTGATTTTTTTGTTGGCATCAGCGTATTGGTGGGCATGTAAACGTACGCAATGACTTTAAAATCAGACAATGAAATATATTAATATTACCATGAACTGCATAGGCCCAACAATATGAAAAATTATTAACACAACACTTGCCTATTGAATTTCAGTGGTTTTAATGCTCTGAGCAGCCAATTCAAAACACATTGTGGTCAGCACAAGTTCCTCCTCGTTGCAAGTGAACCTGTAATCAATTTAGTCTAGGTAATACATTGCCTGGGGTTAAGGTCAGGACTCTGTGGTGGCCAATTCATGTGTGAAAATGATTCCTCATGCTCCCTAAACCACTCTTTCACAATTTGAGGCTGATGTATCTTGGCATTGTTGTCTTGGAATAAGCCTGTGCTGCCAGGGAAGAACAGATCAATTGATGGCATAACCTGGTCATTCAGTACATTCAGGTAGTCAGCTGGTTTCATATCATTGCTGAGCCTAGACCTGACCAACTAAAGCAACCCCAGATCATAACACTGCCTCCAGAGATTTGTACAGTGGCACTATGCATGACGGGTGCATTGTTTCATGTGCTTCCCTTCTTACCCTGACGCATCCATCACTTTGGAATAGGCCTGCATCAAGCAAAGAAAACAACTAACGAGACTGCTGAAATCACTGGAGTTTGGTTAAGAACTGTCCAACACATTATTAAAACCCGGAATGATGGTGGTGAACCGTGAGCTTCATGGAAGAAATTTGATCGGAAAAAATATTGAATGATTTTGATGGCCACAAGAAATCCACTTGTTAGTGAGGCTAATCGAAAAAAAAAAACGACTTTAATTTGCTGGGGAGCATAAAGATTGGACTGTGGAGCAATGGAATAAGGTCATGTGGTCTGATGTGTCCAGATTTACCCAATAATTTGTCCCTTCTAAAACACGGTAACATCTTTTCCCCAACAACAGGATATGTCTTCCGACTTGGTTGTTTAAGAAATGAGAAGCTACACACTACATCAGCTAATGTTAAAATATCACGGCAATAATGATCCAATCACAGACCCTTAAGCATCTGATTATTTAAATCCAAATGGCAATTTGTTTTTGGGCCAGGCAGTGTATTTTCTATTGCCTTGCATAATTTCGATCATAAATTTTAAGGATGAGAGCATGCGTGTCACACAACCTGCGTATGTTGACATTAACCTAGTTTTTGGCAAATTTGCACCAAAAAACTATCAATCCTATCAGAATAGACCGGTGTCCCACCAATTCTGAACCACTGAAATAGATCGGGTACTTCCAATTCCAAGCTACACAAATTACTCTTATGTACAAGAGAACCTGAAAACATTGAGTAACTGGTTCTGGTGTGTTTGATTAGCTCTAAAACAGAACTGCAGGATAGATTGAGCACCAACATTTTATAAATTGCAAGAGTATTGGTCTCACAATATTTTGACACTTTCTGAATAAGGGGTGTTTGAATATGACGAGTGGTGACTGCCAAAAATGCTAGGCGGTTTTGGGTGGTTGCCTAGGCAGCTGAAAGGTGTTCAGAATTTTATTTTAGTGAGTTACTATGTACAAGAGAACGGGCAGCTGTGGCTCAGCCTGCTAATCGCAGGATTGGCGGTTCGATTCCCGGCCCACACGACTCCATATGCTGAAGCGTCCTTGGGCAAGACACTGAATCCCAAGTTGCTCCCAATGGCAGGCTAGCGCCTTGCATGGTGGTGTATGAGTGTGTGTGTGTGTGTGTGTGAATGGGTGAATGGGACACAGTGTAAAGCGCTTTGGTAACCTCTAAGGTTAAAAAAAGCGCTATATAAGTGCAGACCATTTACCATTTACTATACTATTGCTAGGGTTTTCTGGGTGGTTGCTCACACGCCAAGTCTCTATGATATTGCAACAGTAGATATAACTCGGTACCATCCTTTAATATTAGTCTGTGAAAAATCATAGGTCTGATAACATAGAAAAGTGATAGCACATCTCTCCTCAACAAGCTTTCATATATCATTCACACCCATAGCACAAGAGGTGCAGCATTGTTTACGTGCCAAAGGTCAATGCATAAGCTTAGGGCTTTGTTCAAATCCCCAAAAGTATGGGCAATAGTATTAGTGCTGCTTGCCTTAGCAAACACAACTAAATATAGAATCATACAAAAACAAAACAAACCTTAAGCACTCCCAGAACTGCAAGACTATTCGCCTTCTTAACTGAGAGTGTTACTTTTTAAAAGCTAAAAAAGGCCCTTTCACCAAATATTAACAAAACAGTTTACAGAGAGTGTGAACACATCTTTTATAGTTCCCCAGACCAAGAACTCTTGCAACACACTGATAATATTTACACTGTTTCCACAGTAGCTACGGAAAGGCCACCCTATGTCATTGCATATTCTGTAATCTGAAAGTCATCTTTGAAAACATTTGAGCATGCAGGAAATAAGTTCTGGTTGTTGTAAGAGAACGTACGATAACTAAAGAAGCCTGTGTTGGTCATTGTCGTCAAATCTCTACTTATTTAATAAAAGATAGATAATTGTATCCCTCTGTGATGTGGTGTATTTCTGATATAATAATATTGAACGGTAAATGTTCTGGGTTCAAAACAAGTTAAACAATAAAAAAGCAATGATTTGTACCTCTGTCAAACAACAATAACATTTACATTCCCTTACAATGAAAGTCTATGGGGCAAGGCATTCCAAAGTTCATATTAATTGCTAAAGATTTAACATTTATTCTTCGATACAAAACTGTTTGAGTTGTCTAGCTGTAGGACTACTGTTCTAGGTGGATGGACTTATGATATGCGCAGCGGTGTAAAATAACAAATTACAAATACATTTTAAGTGCTGTCACTGTACTTTTACTGCGCTATTTTCCCACTGTCTGTATTCGCTACTTCCCTGTCCTGATATTATTTTTATCTATCAACATGATTGGCTAGGGAGAGTCTCGTGACTCCCGTCAAATCAAATCACACGTAAAAAACTTGAAGATTTGGCGCCATATTTTATGGATGCCAGTTCAACTCCTGAATATCACAGCTGCACCTGGAAGTTAGGAGAATTTCTAGCAAAAATGTACTTAAATATTGATCTGTTTCTCACTCAACCTATCATATCACTTCAGAAGTCATGGATTTAACAACTGGAGTCACAGTTTATTCTTTTATGCTGACTTATGTGATTTTTGGAGCTTCCAAAATCACTTTTTGGCACCCATTCACTTGCATTGTATAAACCAAAAGAGAGGAGCTATTCTTCTAAAAATATAAATTTGTGTTCAGCAGAAGTAAGAAAGTCATACACATCCTGATGGCATAAGGGTGACTAAATGATGAGAGAATTTACATTTTTGAGTGAATTATTCCTTGTTTTTTTGCATCCCTTGCATTGTTTTGAACATGTTTTATGCCCAACAATAACTCTCACAGTCGGCATTAAGGGAAATTTAGACCCTGCATGTAAACTGATTTTAATGTAATTGTTTCATACATTAAAAATAACTTTCATCTTTTTAATTTCAGTAATCATGTTGCCCTTCTATTTATTTTTTAAAATCAGATTCATGTAGTGTTTGCAGTATCATAGATAAGTGATGTATTTTAAAATTTGTCAATCACAAACACATTTAAAATACATAAATTTTTTAGTCTTTCTGGCAATCAGCATAGAAGGGAATGTAAATTACTGTATGGGTGCAACATTTTTAAATTGCGCATCGAGTGTTTATTATAAACGGACAAAGACTTTGCAACTCAGAACTCAATACTCATTACTCATGAGTACTTTTAAATGAGCTACTCTTTTACTCTTACTTGAGTAGTTTTTAGGACAGGTATATTTACTCTACTCAAACTACATCTTTTAAGAAGTAACTGTACTTTTACTAGAGTATTATTTTTCACTACTCTTTCCACCCCTGGTTATGCGTTACCTGTGTAATTCCTATGTAAATTTGCTCCATTACATAATGTTCCTTTCTGGTATCCTTGCACATTTAATTTATTCTTGTGCAATATTTTTCCTCTTAGACTTACATTGTGTAATGTCTTGTCTCATAAACTTGCATTCTAAGGTCATTACAGTAAAGCTGTTTGTTGGTTTTTAGGGATGCTTTTAAAGATCGAGGGACTGACACCTTCAGTCACCAATTCCTTTCCTTGCATCTTTTTTCCATATATTGAAAGTAAATAGTGACAAAGGCTGACAATCGCTTACGTGGGTAGTGGTGGCTCAGTGGTTGAGGCTCAGGATTACTGACCAGAAGGTCAGGGGTTCAAGCCCCAGCACCACCAAGATGCCACTGTTGTGCCCTTGAGCAAGGCACTTAACTCCAGGTTGCTCCGGGGGGATTGTCCCTGTAATAAGTGCACTGTAAGTCACTTTGGATAAAAGCGTCTGCCAAATGCATAAATGTAAATGCCTAGCACTCTGCCTCTGCCTTTTTTGTTTCACAGAAGAAAAGTCATACAGGTTTGGAACAACATAAGGATCAGTAAATAATGATCATTTTTAGCTGAATTTACACTTGCATTGAACCCTGAAAACATGCCTTTTAAGGTACACTTAAATCTTTTACAATAATCAAGTCACTAAAGTGAGTCAATGTTACTTTGTGCACAATCTGAAAAATGGCTTTAGCCTAAATAATTACAGTGAGATGATCACTGGGATCTCTAAATAACTAATTTCAATTTGTTTTTCACAAGTTTATGACATACTTTGACATACTAAATACTGAATCAATGAGGTCATGGAATGTAGTCATGTGGGCTAGTTTGTGGATTATATCTAAATATGGCAAACAAGTTGTAATAACTGAGTGTGGTGCACTATCCCTTTGTTTTCTGACTGTGAAGATGACTCTTTGTCTTCACCATACTTGCTAACTGAAAACTAATGAAAACTCAGTGACTTAGTTACCATTAACTTGCATAATATGAGGAAAAAGATTGATTGAAAGTGAATGGTGACTGAGTGTTTCATGAAAGAATGAAGTTCAGAATCAGAATCAGAATGAACATTATTGACAAGTATGTTTACACACACAAGGAATTTGTCAAGGTGACAGAAGCTTCCAGTGCAAAGAGAATGCAACCATATAATGTTTGTAAGGATGTATTATGTATGTCACCAAAAACAAATTCACTCTTGATGTGTACAGATCTAGCAGGGTGGGTAGCGGAGCACCAATAATCCTCTCAGCAAATAGTCCAAACTATATTTTGAAGTCTTCTGATGTCTGACTTAGTAGCTGAACCAAACCAGACAGTTATTGAAGTGCAGAGGACAGACTCAATGACAGCTGAGTAGAACTGTATCAGCAGCGCCTGTGGCAGGTTGAACTTCCTCAGCTGGGCCTCTGCTGGGCCTTTTTCAAATTGTAGGGGGTGGTGCTGATTGTACATGTGCTGGAGGTGAATTTCCCCAATCTCACTAACTGCTTTAAGAAAGCTGGTGATTCACCAAAAGATTGAGGTGGGAACAGAGAGCTAGGTTAATTTAGTCCAAAGGAGAGCAGGGTTGAGGGTGTTAAAAGCAGAACTGAAGTCAACATATAGTATCCTTGCAAAAGTCCCTGGTCTGTCTAGATGCTGAAGTATGTAATGCAGTCCCATATTTACTGCATCATCCACAGACCTGTTTGCTCAATAAGCAAACTGCAGGGGATCCAGAAAGGGTTTAGTGATGTCCTTAAGGTGGGAAACACCAGTTTCAAATGGCTTCATGACCACATATGTCAGAGCAACGGATCTGTTGTCATTAAGTCCTGTGATTTTGGGTTTCGTTGGGACAGGGATGATTGTGGAGTGTTTGAAGCAGCTGGGAACTTAATAGTGCTCAGTGATCTGTTGAAGATCTGTGTGAAGATGGGGGCCAGTTGGTCAACACATGATTTTAGACAAGTGGGTGAAACACCATCGGGGCACTGTGCTTTCCTTATCTTGTGTTTTCGGAAGACCCGGCATACATCCTCATCACAGATCCTAAGTGCAGGTTGAGTAGCAGGAGAGGGGAGGTGGGGGGTTGCAGGAGGCGTAAATGTTTGTGTGATGAAGGTTGGAGCAGGTGTGGGGTGTGAGACTGGGCTTTTCAAATATACAGTAAAACACATTCTGATCATCAGCCAGTTGTTGATTCCCTAAAGAGTTGAGTGGGTCTTGTAGTTGGCCATGTCCTTCAGAACTCTCCACACTGATGCAGTGTTGTTAGATGAGAACTTGCTTTTCAGCTTTTCATAATAGCTTCTTTTAGCCACTCTAATCTCCTTTGTCAGTCTGTTTTTGGCTTGATTGTATAAGACTTTATTCCCACGTCTATAAGCGTCCTCTTTGGCTTGGCAAATTTATCTGAGTTTTGCTGTAAACCACAGTGGAAGTCATTCACCACTTATCTTACCGGCCTCGCGCTGCCCAGATGACACTTGGCCCGCCCTGCTCACCACAAATGCTGTTTGTCATTGTTGTACGTATGTTGAACAAATACTTTTATAAATGAACATATCCTCACATATCTTCACTCAGCCAGGTTTCTGTGAAGTACAATGCAGCAGAATTTGCAAAGTCCTTAGTTTTGCGGGTGAGGAGAAGTAATTCATCCGTTTTGTTAGGAAGAGAGCGGAGATTCCTAGATGGATGCTAGGCAGCGCAGTTCGGTATTTGACAAGCGTGCCACTCACTTCCCAAATTTGCGTCTTTAAACTTGTACAGCACCGCAGCTCCTCCGACTAAAATGTCCAAAAGAACGTCCGAATAATCAAAAACTTGGATTGGATTGTAAATTCAGATTGGAAATAAATGACTAAACACAGGAAAAGAACTGTAGAGCTCCATACCAAGCCGGCCACTATTTATTTATACATATACTGTATACACTGATGAGCCAAATAATTATGACCACTCACATGTGAAGTGAATAATGTTGATCTACTGTGGCACAAGTCAATTTTAATGCTGGTTACAGGAGGAATGTATCACAACACACATTGCACTGCACCCTGATGCGTATGGGCTGCATAGCCGCAGACCGGTCAGAGTGCCCATGATGACCCCTGTCTACCATCGAAGGTGCCTACAATGGGAACACGAGTGTCAGAACTGGACCATGGAGCAGTGGAGGAAGGTCACCTGGTCCGATGTGTCCCATTTTCTTTTACATTACGTGGATGCCCGGGTGCATGTGCGCCATTTACTTGGGGAAGTGATTCACCATGGGTAGATGACAAGCCGGTGAAGCGAGTGTGATGCTTTGGGCAATTTTCTTCTGAGAAACCCTGGGTCCAGCCATTTATGTGGATGTCAATTTGACACGTGCCACCTACCTCAACATCGTAGCAGACTAGGTACACCCCTTCATGGCAATGGGAATCCTTGATGTCATTGGCCTTTTTCAGCAGGATAATGTGCCCTGCCACACTGCACACATTATTCGGGAATGGTTTGAGGAACATAATAAATATTTCAAGGTGTTGGCCTGTCCTCCAAATTCCCCAGATCTCAATCCGACTGAGCATGTGTGAGATGTGCGGGACCAACAAGTCTGATCCACAGCGGCTCCACCTCGCAACTTACAGGACTTGAAGGATCACCTGCTAATATCTTGGAGCCAGATACCACAGGACACCTTCAGAGATATATATATATATATATATATATATATATATATATATATATATATACTTACAATTTGTGTTTCCTAGTCTTACTGGAGACATGTTCAAATACTGTTTAAAGCAGTTACCCTAATTAAGAATTTTTTTTTTTACTACATTAATATTGCTCTGAAAAATAAGTATCCTCAGACATTATGACGACATCCCAGCCTGGTTGAAGTGTTGGCACTGCAGACAGCAGGCTTGTGGTTTACTCCATTTATGCGTGCTTTGTATCTAATGTCACTTCCTGTTTTCAAAAACACCCAACCACTTAAATAAACATGAACTTTCTCACCAGGGCTCGCCAGTAGGACATGGAAACTTTGTCACTCTGAGCAACCCTGACTTTTCCATCCTGCACCAATAAACACTCTCTGTCTGTCTGTCTGTCTGTCTGTCTGTCTGTCTTACCTTTATTTCTGCTTTTAGGAACTATATTTGAATAAGCCAAGCTATTGGACTAAATCAACATTTTGATGGTGGATATTGACTGCTAAATGTTTAGAGAAAGACTCTTCCCTGGGTTCTTTCATTGCAAGAAGGAGTTGCACATACAGGTTATTTGCATGCAGAATGAAATATTTTGCACTGACCACTTACCGATAAAGAAGGTTTCAGGACCGTCTTCCCCCAGCAGTGTAACAATATTTCGATCTAGTCTCAGCCAGAGACCCACAGCCAGAACCAGTGACCCCATAAGCTGCCAGAAAGAGAAATAGAAAAAGATCTTTTGACAAATCTATCCAAAATAAAGTTAAAATGTAAAGTGTGTAATTTCTGTACCACTAGAGGCACCAGAGAGTACCATCAGCTCCTTTGAAATGTCCGTCAATGGAGAAAGATGCTTTCTGCTCGCATAATGGTGCAGCTGCGACATCATACCAGCAGGGGCTAACTGGAATCTAACCAGCCAAAACCTTAACCATTAACTCAAATAATCAGAGCAATGTTTTGCAAGCACCGCAGGGTTTACACTGTTCGGGAAGTCAGTCTTCGACTCACTTATAGTAGTCTTTGTACATTAAACTGGGATAGGAGAAAGTATTTTAACATAAAACATTTTCTATTACATTTACATCTAATATTGATTTATCTGTCAAAGCTCATTTTAAAGCCTTTCGTTTGAGTTAAACATTTACATCTAATATTGATTTATCTGTCAAAGCTCATTTTAAAGCCTTTCATTTGAGTTGAACATTTACATCTAATATTGATTTATAATAGCTAGATAAAATGAGAACAATTACCCCGTAGGAGAGAAAAATCACAAAAGTATTTGAATGTCTCAATTGTTTCTCCGAAAAGCAATAACATGCTAATTGACAAGTTGCTTCTGAAAGTTTATGCACCCTGAAATCAACCCCATTCAACAGAATTACTGAAAAGAGCCATCCCCTATCAGACATTTATAGCATATTCAAGCATTAACACATTTTCCTGCTGGATCACATTCACATAAACAATGCTCAGTGTGATTCAGAGATTGTATTTTCACTCTAAAAATTATCTTTTTACTCCACTGATGGATAGGTTTAAGGTTGGGGTTTAGGTTAGGGGGTGGAGTTAATAAAATATGAATTCCTGTTGACTGTTTTACATCATTTACAAATAACAATACAAATAGCATTTGGCAGCAATCAGTGTACAATTCATGCACAAACTGGAGATCACATGTGCCTGTATGTTTAACAACACTTCCGGCTTCAGCCACTGGGGGCAGTGGTTTAAATTTCAGTAAGCGCAGACCGATTTCAGCTGAAAAACGTTCAACCTACTGTTGCCGAATTCACAGTGAGATCAGTCTGAAAGCAATGACATTAAATAGAGCACATGCAGACTTTTGCTAAAATGTCCTGATTATGATGCGATTCTGTGTTTTTAATTTTCAACGTAATGTTATCCATATAATACGTGTAGCTCTAAACTCTTACTGTACATCAACAATTGTCTTAAAGCCCCGTTCACACCACTATTGGGAGTTCCTTCTGTTTGTCAATGTAAAGTTATTGGAGGATTGCAAGTCTGGCCATAGCTTTTGAAAATGTTATCACAGCTGAGACCTAATACCGGTAAAATTAATATATCATAACAATTTGACAAGGAATCAGTTCACTTGTCACTAAAAATTTACATTCTGCAGTGTAGAGTGTTTTATATAATGTGCAGCAGTGCTCAGTGCATTAAATCAATAACAATACAATCATTATATCAATATAAATCATAAACAAGACAATCAATCTATCATGAATGAATCAAACTCAGAATGCGGACCGTTACTGACATTTCCAAGTATCATTGTTTTATTACATCTATGCATGTGGTTACAAACAAATGATACAGAGCAGTAAAAATCTCTCACGATGCTGAAACTTCTCCTGCATCTTGCCAACAGTTGTCTCCAGTCTGCAAGGAGATGATGATGTGAGCTACGCTGTCTTCACTCTCATTATTGATCACTTGCGAATGTTGCGTGTCATTTGTATTAAGTTCTCCATGGCGATCTCTGTCGCCAATGGCCGCGGCAGCTCATGTCATGGGAAGTTGATGTGCTCTCATTGAAAATGAATGGGATCATGTTGCAGTCTTGCACGATGTTGCTGGCGGTGTGAAAGGGGCTTAATTGTGTCTATTTTCTATCTCCTAAGGAGTTAAGAAAGAACAATCCCAGAGGAATAATAACAATATCATGTTACTGTGGGACTGCACAAAATAATCAATTTTCTTTCATACTATACTTTAATATATTTCACAGAAAAACTCGACAAACATCAGTCTGGCTTAAAAAAAAGGCCACTCAACGAAAACTGCCCTCTTGTAAGTAGCTGAAACCCTGTGACTGGTGAGAGCTAACTCCAAATATCTGTCCTCATCCTCCTTGACTTGTCTGCTGCTAATGACACCATGAACCACCAGATTCTCCTGTCTACTCTCTCTGACCTGGGCATCACAAGAGCTGCACTTGGATTGCTTGAGTCATCAAAGGCAGATCCTTCAAGGTTTCTTGGAGAGGAGAGTGTCCAAAACACAGCCTAATCACTGGTGTTCCTCAGGGATCAGTGCTCAGACCCCTCCTCTTCTCAATTTACACTACATAGGTACATAGCTTTTCCTACCACTACTTTGGAGATGAGACGCAGCTCTAACTGTCGCTCCAGCCTAATGACCCCACCGTCTTCACTTGTATCTTTGCCTGCCTCTCTGAGATCTCGGCCTGGATGAAGAAACGGAACCTGCAGCTAAACCTGGCCAAGACGAACTCCTCCTGATTCCAGCCAACCCGTCTGTTGACCACAACCTCATTATTCATCTTGGTTCAACTAAACTAAGGACTGGTGTAGAGCCAACAACAGGGCTCTGAATGTGGACAAAACAAAAGAGATGGTTGTTGAATTCAGGAGAGCACAGAGTGTCCACCCTCCGCTGAACATCGACGGCTCCTCTGTGGAGATTGTCAAGAGCACCAAATTTCTTGGTGTTCACCTGGTGGAGAATCTCACCTGGTCCCTCAACACCAGCTCTATTACAAAGAAAGCCCAGCTGCGTCTCTACTTTCTTCGAAGGCTGAGAAAAGCACATCACCCACCCCCCATCCTCACTAAATTCTATAGAGGGATTATTGAGAGCATCCTGAGCAGCTGCATCACTGCCTGGTTTGGGACTTGCACCGTTTCGGACCACAAAGCCCTTCAGAGGGCACTTTATGTAGGAATTGTATTTAGTCTGTGAAGTCTCATGTGGTTCTGTGTTTGTCCTATGTTGTTTTATGTAGCATCATGGTCCTGGAGGAACATTGTCTTGTTTCGCTGTGTAATGTACTAACTGTATATGGTTGAACGACAATAAAAAACACTTGACTTGACTAACAGCGACAAGGACAGCTTGGAACCTGGGAGTGGTGGTGGATGAACAGCTAAACTTCACTGACCACATCTCATCAACCACCCAGTCTGGCAGATTTGCTCTTTATACAATCAGACAAATCAGACCTTTCCTATCTGAATATACTGCACAGCTCCAAGTCCAAGCTCTGGTCACCTCAACACTGTACTACTGTAATGCTCTTTTGGCCGGCCTCCCAGCTAGCAAGATTAAGCCACTGCAGATGGTCTAGAACGCAGCAGCATGTCTGGCCATCAATCAGCCAAAGAGAGCTTAAGTTACCCAACTCTTGATTTCACTCCACTGGTAACCTGTAGCTGCCTGCAACCTGTAGCTGCCTGCCATTTGCAACTTCAAATTCAAAAGTTCTGACTCTGGCCTTCAGGACAGGCAATGGAACAGCAACCTCTTACTTCAATTAAATCCTCCAATTCTTTGTCACAACTCATTTTCTGCAGTCAATGAGCAAGCGAAACCAAGGGGTGGTGGTGGTGGTGGTGGTGGCGTAGTGGGCTAAAGCACATAACTGTTAATCAGAAAGTCGCTGGTTCGATCCCCACAGCCACCACCATTGTGTCCTTGAGCAAGACACTTAACTCCAGGTTGCTCCGGGGGAATTGTCCCTGTAATAAGTGCACTGTAAGTTGCTTTGGATAAAAGCGTCTGCCAAATGCAAAAATTTAAAATGTATATGGTCCCGCTGCATAGAGGAACAAAGTCTATTTTACCATTGTGGTGAGCAGGACTGGACTGAGTGGTGTCTGGGCAGAGCGATGCTGGGAAGATAAGTGGTGAATGACTTTCACCTGGGTGCCACAGCGGTCTCGCTCTGCCCAGAAGCCACTCAGCCCTGCCCTGCTCACCACAACAATCATTCACTTTCTCTGTTCCTCAGCGGGGGAATAAACTTCCAACTTCCACACAATCTGCTGAAACCATCTCACCATTCAAGAAACAGCTGAAAACACATCTGTACAGAAAGCACTTAAGTAATCCACACTAAATGCACTAACATATTTTCTCTTTCTTTTACATTAGTTTCTATACTAATACAGCCACTTTGAGAACTTGCAGAGCAATACTGCAGATATTGCTGAATTTTGTATGACAAATGGCTTGATATGTTCCTCATTTGTAAGTCGCTTTGGATAAAACTTCTGCTAAATGAATAAATGTAAATGTACTATATGATGTGAAGGGTGAGGGTCGAAATCCCTTGTCTCTTCAGATATATCAATACATATATATATATATCCTTTTATATCAATATCTATCTATATTCTGTTGCTTAACTTCTTTAATAAAATGATGAATTAACTATATGCATGATCACATAATCAATTTTATTTTTCTTATGCATAACTGAAATATACTTTGAATCATATGTGTGTTGGAATGTTAACTAGTGTCTTTTAAGGAACATTCCAGAGAGTCTCTCTCTCTGTCCTGCCCGTAGTCTGAAGGTCCTTTGGGGATAAGCTTAGCTGTGATGAGAGGGGGCAGGGAGAATGTTAAACATATGTTCTGTGTTTGATCGTTACTTTTCTATGATTAAGTATATGGTTTAAAGTCCTATGCAATACTACTTGAATAAGTAGAAGTGTAAATTTTCTCTTATTATTTCTTTCCTCTCCTTTGCCTGAGGGGTGAATATTTCTTATCGCACTGTTTTGGTTAAAATGACCTGATAAATGTGTGCTCTGGTTCCCTTGTGCCCAGAGAAGAACTGTCGTTCGTCAGTGTTTCGTGTGTGCGTATTGACCTTCTACCCAGGTTTTGAACCCAGGGAGACACAGCAGGCAGACTCGAAGACGCCCGAGACCATCTGCAAGGTCACTTCAGATGTAAATCTCAGGCCAGGACGACAATTGCGCTGATTAATGTTGATGTGCTATAGCTATCTATATGTTGTGACTTTATGCTCTGTTAGCCAATCAGGAGTTAAATAATAGAACATACGTCCTTGCAAATGGTATAATTGATGTAAAATTTTGTGTAAGGTACGAGTTAGCTTTCGATCTCCTTGTGAGACTTTGCCGCCTGGCTCTACCAATTTCACTGCAAACTATTCTTCAGTAAATTTTGGATTCTTTGATTGAACTTCTGACTCCTGGTGGTTTTCTTTCTCCATATCTGATCGGGTCATAACTGTTATACCCCTAACAGATGATACGTGCAAAATGACAATCACATATTGCCAAATACAGCTAGCATCTTAATAAAGACAATTTTATTTGACTAAAACTAAGACTGAAACTTGTGTCTGACACCTGACTATCTCTTTCTCCTCTGTTTTCTCTGTTATGAAGTTATGGAGAGGTGGCACAGATATTTTTCCACTCTGGCAGGATCTTTCAGGTCTTAAATCTAAAGCTTCGCTTGTCAAGAGTTAGAAATAATGGCATAAAGCCAAACCATGAAGGGAAAAACAGGCTGAAGATTTCAGGTTTAATACTTCAGAACCTGCCTCCGTCGCTCTTAAATTAGCTCTAATTACTGTTGACAGAACTTCATCTGACAAGCTCATTTAAAAGACCTTTCCTGCATGGCCTTAGATTTGGCTCAAAAATCAGGCTCAGATGTAATCTGCAGACTCATTCTGCATTTTCTGTGCTGATTTTGGGGGGAAATCTGCAGGATTTTTAACCAAACCTATACACTTGGACTCCTTCCACCATTTGAGGTAATAATTTAGAGGTCATTCCACTAAAATAGGGATAACCCCCCCAACCCCCCTCTTTGTATTAAATTAGAAAAATACTAAATAAAAGCACTTTCACTTGTTGTCACACACTTTTGGACCCCATTGTACTGGTTAAAAATAAATCCAGGAGCATGATGCAAGACAAGCTACCGTTTCCTCACCCTCTCCGGTGTCCTACAGCTGTCTCATGACGCAACCCCCCATGTGAAATGTAACCCCTCAAACACTCAGTAACCCCACTGCACAGTAACATCATCTAGCCTGACATCAGTGCACTGCCCCACCCTGCGTCCCATCCCCCCTCTGCGATCTCCTCTGGGCATCAGAGTTTATCTCCCCACTGGAACAAAAGACCAACTGTCTGCATGTGACACACTCCATTGTACAAGACAATGATCAAGTGTTCTATTTCAATAATATCCCCCAAAATGTATTCATTCATATATTTTCTGTTATATATGAACTGATAATGTTGCATTATAAAAACTGTTATTTTATATATTGTTCATACAGTACGCAAAATATAGCATGTGAATATACAATAACAAAATAAGATTATTTACAGTATAATGTTATATGTAGAAAGATGTGTGTATATTATTAAGATCCCTTTTTATATGAGGCGTCTTTACAATATCCTTAGAGAGTTTTAATAACATCATTTTCTTAATTATTTGATTTATTTTACAGTAAATAAATCTAATTATCAGTAGAACAATAAGCATTTTAATTTCAGAGAAATTTAATTCAGAGAAATCTGAAATGTATTTAAAGATTTTTTCCCCACCTGTTTTAGGTTTAATTCTAATAAAACAAATTATTTATTTTTTAAGGATACCATAGCAATGCAAGAAAAGTAAAGAAAATGTAAACAATTGGGAAAGACAGTTTAACACTAACTGTATTTTATTACATAGAAGTAATGATCGAGTTGAGGCCAGTTTCCACTTTTAAAACTGTCTGTTGGGTCATTGTTGGGAGGTTTTAAATGTATGGTTTATTGGGAGTTTTATGGTCTCCTTAAAAAAATACATTTATATGTGTAATTCCACTTCAGCAACAAATACAGTTTTCATTTGTATAATAAAGAAATAGGCCATGGTTAAATTGCCAGACTCTCATTGGATGTTTTCAGGTTCCAAAGGGCCAGTTAAAATCATTATAAACTTGTCTAATTAGATGTATCATGTGTCATACTCTTTAATTAATAATAATAATAAATTACATGTTGAGAATATATTTTAAAAGGTGGAACATTTTAAACAGAGCCATTATGAAACAAAGAGGAAAAAAGTGAGAAAGAAACTCAACTGAAACTCAGGAAAAGCTGATTAGATCTCTAGTGGAATATAGAAAGCAGTCAGCTCAGGAAAGTTTTCCATGTCAAAAGTGTTCACGTGGTACACTATTGCAGCGTGAAGCATTTCCATGTTTCCATCGATCAAGGTATAAATACTGGCCCCTGGAATTTAAAATAAATTCCCCCCAGAATCTATGCCCCTGCATCTAAATGTACTAGTTATTATTAAAGGCCTGACATCCTGCCATACACCAACAAAAGTCATTTCAACCTAATAGAAATATCTACAATGAACTGCACATTTCAACTTTTAAAGTGAACCAAGGTTTTACCATCTGAGAATTTGATAATCTGACACATTAGTGTGCGTGTGTGTGTGTGTGTGTTGTGTACTTGGCTAAAGTTAGTCTCTAAATCTAAAAGCGAGCTAAATTTGAAAAGGCTTTCCTTTAAGAACATTTGGGGACATCCTCATTTGTAAAATCAATTTATAAAACAAGTTAAAAAAATATATAGTTCCGACAACACAAAACAACTTCTTTTAGGGTTAGGGTGTGGGTTAGATAAGTGTTCGATAAAAACTGTAAAAACAACACAAAGAGTTAGAGACACACTAAGTGCGCACATCACACACAGCCGCAAACATCCCTGCACACACGAACTCATTCAAAGCTCTTATGCGGTTTCCTGCAAAACCACTCCTATTAGCATCACTAACAGGAGCACTATCTTACATCAAGTGTCCTCTTCCTTCTCTAATGTCCCATTCTTTTTCAAATTAAGAATTATCTAGCTGGTGGACCAGCAAAGCTGTTCACCAGTCAAAAATATTGGTCAACCAGCATGTTCTATGTAGCAACTATAGCAACCAGCATCCAAAACACATCATCAACACTGACTTCAACAGGTTTATTGGGCACTTTAACTCTGACCTCACACACTCATGTCTTCCTGTCAATTGCTGATAGTACCACTGTACAATCTGACAGTGGTATTAATAATGAATGTAGCTCTCATGTTCAACACACATCATGGGAGTATGGCTCACTCTAAACATACAGTCAAAGATATTTTCTAACAAACATTATTCTCTTTGATTTTAATGGTTTAGTAAATCTCATAATATGCATGAGAGGTTTTTAGCAAAGTGAATTTTATTTAAAGAGATGTTTGTGAACATTTTCAACACATCAAATCAGAAGTAATTCGTCAAACACTGATCAAATGATGGAGAAGAGCGTTATAGCTTGGCATATATCCAGATGTCAAGTACATTTTTTTCTGGTTATGTAGGATATTGAATTTATTCAGGGGAAAGCTACAAGTGCACAGTGCCTAGAAATGCATTGATCTATTCATATTAACATGCACTGTAATATATATATATATATATTTACAGTTTTACTAATACATTTGACATTACTTCCTATAATTTCTAAATAAACTGTTTATCGAAATGTGTCGTGTGACTTAACAAAAAAATTCTGCATTAATGGAACACATTAAATATCTGTTTTTTAACAGCTTTTAAATAACAATTTGAACAAAAATACCATAAAAATAAAGTATTCTTTACTGACAAAAATTTTTGTTATGGCGATATTTCATTGTCATTTGACAGTGATATATCGCCATAACAAATGTATTGCAATTAAACATAATTGCAATAAAATATATGACTAAAGAAATAAATATTTTGTCATTCTGGATAACAACCACTTTACATACATCAACTGAAAAAACACAGGTACTGACTATCTTATGAGACAATTAAAAACTGCATTTGATCAGATTTTGACTCACTTTATAACTACATTTGTTTTCATTTAAAGATTTTATGGTTAAATAAGTGCATTTCAATTTATTAAAACCTGTGTAAAACCATATAGTTAATAACTCTGTTTTAGGCTTCCTTACATTTATACGACATGTAAATCAAGCATAAATTACCCATCACTACATTCCCCTATCTCTGTAATTTCAAAATGCAACGTATAACACCAGTTAAAAAGGATTTGGCCTGAATGAACAAAATGTTCAATAATGTGTATTGAAAGAATCAATTCATATTTTGACGTGATGTGCACATCAGAGCAAGTACATTAAGATGAGATGTTCGCTGCTGTCTGAGTGGATTCAAAAGAAAGTAATCTCAAGTTCAATCATTACGTCTATTATAATTTTTGTAATACAGAAACTACACATGAATTATATTTAGATAAATATCATACATCTACATAAATATCCCTAACAGTACTTAATGTTGGAAGGAGACATAACAGCAAGTTGCTGGTTTAAGAAACTGAAGTAACCTCTTATTTAGGATATTATTTTAAATGATGCAGCACATGCTTTTGAGGAATTATTGTTTAATGGAGTTAGCCTGTGATACTTTAGATCCTTTTTTGTAAGGTCACTGTTGTGCAATTTAACTGATAGACTTGTATGCTATTCATTTTTTCCTCCCAATTCTAAAGAATATTGAGAGCTTAATAGGACTTGTTTGGGCTAGTTTCCCGCCCTAGTTTGAACAAGCTGGATGTATTTTTGTCATTCGCATGGTACAAGATTCCGAGGAAACAAGTGTGTGTGTGTGTGTGTTTACTGTAAAATAGCCATATTTCTTTATTTGATCTAAACGGGCTACATTAACTGTTGTGTACATGCACAAGTTTGATCATTTGTAGGGATGTCTTTCAATCCATTGTGAATGTAATTAGCCTTTCTTATCTCTCAGTTTCAGGTGTTTGCTGAGTAGTGCTTTACAAACCAGAATCTACCAAACACACATTTTCACACAGTGAAAAAGGGGTTTTATTTTGGTCTGTTCTCACCCAAAAACCAACTGGATCATCTCAGAAGACATTGATTAAACCACCAAAGTCGAATGGATTACTTTTATCAACTATCATTCACTTGAATTGAATGGACCAACAGAGCTGAGATATTCTTCTAAAAATCTTAATGTGTGTTCAGCAGAAGAAAGTCATAAACATCTGGGATGGCATGAGGGGGAACTATCCTTTTAAAGAAGATGATTTATAAAACACAGCAGCAACAACAACACAAAGCTTTTGTCTTCCATGGAAGAAATAGTCATACTGGTCTGGAACAAGTGAGTAAATAATGACATCATTTTTGTGTGAACTATTCTTTTATGAAGGTATGTATTTTGAAACAGATTTTAATAAATTGTTCTTTATTTTGCCACTTTTTTCCATTTCTACTTTTCAGGGCTGAAGATTCAGAAGAGCCAAGTATTAGATATTAACCAGTTGGTGGTCAGAGAACTCACAGATGCTGCAATTCACTATAATCTGGTCAGAAATGTCATTGTTCTTGAAAGTGAAGCCATTAGCCACCTGCCCAGTCTTTTCTGATTTCTTTTAGGTTTGGACTGATATATACATTGGATCTGAGTATCCCAAATAGTTTTAAAGACAGGTGGCTTTATAAGGATTTAATGTTGAAGGATGTGCAACACTAACGCAACTGAAGACAATTAATCCTGTCGCTGTCAAGTGTGTTTTTTTTATTTTTCAGGGTTGTGCCTCATGTTTTGTCAATAATTGTACCTTGTATTTTTTATATGAAATATGTTTACTACATGCGGTTTGCTTATTTTTTTTCTTTATGTTTAAGTTGCTCAATTTTCACATAAAAGTTAAGGAAACTTTTTTCAAGGAAAAAGTTAACATGACTTAAAAAAACAAGTTAATACAAAGCATATTCATGATTTCAAAAACATATCTATTTTTTAAGTTGTATAAATATATTAAGTTTGCAGAACTTTAACTTTTAAGTTGTGGTTAATTAAAAATAAACATTAGTAATTGCATTGTAAAAGTAAAGGCAATAAGTTGTCTTGTCTAAGGGCCTCATCTGGAGACACCACCAAGGAAGATGTACATGGCTCTACTGGAGGCGTATTACCAAGGCCCATTTCCTGGGCTTCAGCCATTGCTGCTAGCATACGCACCACACAATCAGACCTTGATGAGGGAGCTGATCGAAAGGCAGAAAAAACTACCTCAGTGATGTCAGGACAGCGTGACATTAAGTTATCCTCTGGCCGGGAGACTGGATGGTGCAAGAGATTCGAAGCACTGGTTAGTGCAATCTTTAAAAATAAATCCCCTTTTCTCTACAGTCTGGAATGCCCAATTCTCACTACTTAGTATGTCCTCGTGGTAACTCGGTTACCTCTTTGGCCGCCAATAAGTCTTGAATGCCATGAACGGTGTTTGTAAGCTCAGCCACTTGAGCTAATATAGCAGAGGAGGTCCGTCTTTTATTTGAAGGCCCTTAAGCCTTAATATCTAGTAGCTTACTGCTAATCTGTTGAGTTGAGGACCTGGTTGGTGGGGGAATATTCTGAAAATAAAGGTCCAATTTAGCAAGTCGATGTTGGCAAACCTCCAAAGGTATGTAGACGGAAACAGATATGGCTTCCTACATATCATCGGTCAGGGTCACGTGTGACAAAATCAATGCAAGAGTCTCGATATGATGCGAGAGACCATGACTCCTTCCACTATGTTTTAACCGTCTCTGTCACAATGAAATAGAACAACAATTACATGAAATAACCATGTTCAGTAGATGGCTTCAGTGTTCCATACATTGGCTGATCTCTATTGGCACTTTTCCACTGCATGTTACGGTTTGACTCATCTCAACTCTACTCGCTTTACATTTCTGAGAAAATAACAAAAACAATACCACGACTGCTAGCTGTTAGCTACTAGCTCATTGTGCTGCATAAAGCAGTTGTTGCATGGTGATTTTACACAAGTGTAACAGTTAAATTGGCCTGGTTGTTTTAGAAGCTTCCAGTAGCTGGTCAACTGAATAAAGTGAAGCTTTCAAGCAGAGTATAGAGTTAACATAACAAAACATACCATCCTCCATCATGGATCAATGCCAGTCCAGTGCCCTCTCCCTCCCATTGCTCGCCAGTTGAGATAGCGTCCATTTGGTCAAACCACTTAAAAAGAGGTTCTGTAGTCACTTTAAAAAATTTTTTTACTTTTCCCTACACTGTTGGTAAATCCGGTGGTAGCCGTGTGCGGCCAACAGCTGATACACTTCCAGAGAGACTAGATGTTGCGTGTCGGAAATCCAGTAATGCTGGTAGTGACGATTCTTTCTGACCAATCAGTGATCTGCAGGATTTTGTCGTCACATTTAGTATCGGCTCGGCTCGCTTGGAACCTCAAACGAGTTGGTACTAAAAAAAGTATCAGGTACCAGGTACTATCCACAGTGGAAAACCCCAAAAAAGCAAGCAGAGTCGAGATGAGTCGAGTTGTACCGTGCATGGAAAAGCCCCATATAAGCCAATGTTGTAACAAACTTAATTTCTAGATACTACACATTGGATATACAGTATATTCCATCATTTCCTCTTTAAATACAGGACAATCCCATATTTTATGGGACGGGTGCCAAAACTATTGACAAACAAAGCAATTTCCTATCAATGATGGTCAATGCAGCAAATTCGCCTGTCAAAGTTCACCAAATTTGAACTCCATGTGAAATACTCAAGGGGAAATTCTTCACCGAAAATCGATCGCTCAAAATTCACAATTTCACGAATTTACACAGATTCCGATTGAGATGACTGTATTTTGACTGCAGAATTTAATTTAAATCAGTTAATTCCTTCAGTGTTTTCTGTACAGAAAGTCATGGACCCACACTGCTGTGCAATTATTTGAATGAATTGTTTTACAAGCCGGTCGGTTGTTGTGATCAGGGCTTGATATAAATTCCTGCCCACCAGTTAAATGCGGGTAGAACTCCCTTCATCTTACTAGCCACTTTGGCAGGTGATATTTTCAGGGTTTTACCTACATTGAAAATTCTGTCAATGTCAGGTCACTGAAGCAAATTTATTTATATTGATCTCACGATCAACACTTTATAAGCACTAAAGATACTTCCCTTCAGACACGCGCATTTGCGTGCAGTAAATAAAGTGTAATTTCACACAAACCACTGTAGCGCACACCAGCGTGTTGCAAAGATAGGACAGCACGGAGCGGATCACTTGCAGGATTTAATCACACTTCCCTCGATATTGTGGTGCAGATCACAAAATGTATGCGACCCATTTGATTTCTACATTACCACGCTTTGGAGAATGTCTAACATTTCAAACTGCAAGACAGCCTCGAAATAATAAACTGCAATGACGAGGAAAAGGGGAGACAACACTGTGACATGCACCAACATCAATTACAACTTTTATGATATTGTGAAATGTTTTAGATTCACATTATATTTACTGGTATTAGACTTAAACTACAACTTTCACAGTTTTTTTTTTCATAATTTATACAATAGTTTATTTTTTAGAAAGACAAGCTTGATCTAACCACGGTAATGAGGTGCCATCCATGGTCTTACCTGCGGTTTTGGCTTTACAATTGCCACTGTTAAATAAATGTAAGAAAAATTTTAAAATTTCATAAAAGCCAAAAAGTTAATGCCAATCCCTGATTTATAAATCAACTATAAAAATAAAAAAACTGTTCCTAAACGCACGAAACAAACAAACAAATCAAACTCTGTTTGGTCACATTAACTGTCCATCAAACAATTTCTTCTTGTCTAGTGGACCTGACTTTATGCCGATAGTCAAAAGTCTGGCTACAAGAGACTATAAAGAGAAAAACATGCTAGTGTAAACAAATGAATACTGAGTTCTGCATATGAATACTGAATAATGTCAGTCAGATAAAACAAATGATTAAATCTGAGAGATTAGGGGGTTTATAGGCAGGTCAGAGAGCTTTATCCTGTACATTGCCTTCTCCATTTATTTCCTATTCTGTCTAGTCATAACTGCACCCATTTTCCATGGACAAACTCTATGTGAGTGAGATGCTTTATGATGAGAAAAAAAGGCTGTTGAAAGACTATTTAAACGTTTTGTTTAAATTCCGATTCTTCTGGTTATATATACCCTAATATATATTTTCCTCTAATTCATCATGTCTTGGCAAGAACATCTCAGCCGCATTGAGGAGATGCTGTGCAGATAATCCAGTGTTGATAATCTATGATCTCAGGACAGAATTATTGGGATTACAGCTGGCCATGATCGTTTTCTGCATTTTTACTCTCAAAATAGATGTTGATCAAACAAAAATAACTACTGCAACAATAAAAAAAGAAGTTGCATGTGTGTGTATCAACTAACAACGCTCTTGTGTTCACTGGCTAAATAGGTCATGATCACACCAAATGTCTCTCTTTAGCTCATACACACACACACACACACACACACACACGCATCAATCTCTAACCCTCTCTCTATCCGATTGCCCAGTCTGCTTCTAAAAGGGATAGTTCACCCAAAATCATCATTTACTCACCCTCATGTCAGCACATATGACTTACTTTCTTCTGTACCACCAATAATGTGAGGTATGATGTTCACACTATTCTTAAGGAATTTTGAATTTGACTGCTACTTGTCACCATTCACTTTCATTGTATGGAAAAGAGCAGCATCAGTGAGTAAATGATGACAGAATTGTCATTTTTTTGGTGAAATACTTCTTTATCAGGCTTGATATTGTCCTAGTTTCACTTTTGTATTGTATTGAATCTCACTACCCCTTATTAAATTTAGATCCATAAATCCTCAGGCCGGTCTTTCCACTTGCATTCCTATTTACACAAGCCTCACAGTGGTCTATGTTGATCATATTACATACGGGATGTAAAATGAATGGAGATTACATTTAAAGCCCAGCAGTGTTCATCTGGATGGCTTAGAAAAGAATAGCAGTGCCATCGAAGCCTCAGAGAGGAGGAAGTTATAGTGTGGCAATTTCTTTCACAAAACCTCTTTCAAAACACACTCAACACCGATGCACAATGCAGTTGCTGGAGTGGAAAGAATGAAACTGGGCAAAGGAGGAGCTTCCTTATATGACATATTTTCGAAAACCTTGGGCTCAGGTAAAACAAAACTTCCTATGTTTTGTGCAATGGATGAAAGAGAGAGAGTGAGAGAGAGAGAGAGAGAGAGAGAGAGAGAGAGAGAGAGAGAGAGCAAGAAAAGAAGAGAAATTCTGAAAGTTTTTCAAGCTCACCCTGGCTATACATGACCTCATCATATTGCATGTGTAATTTATTATCTTGGAAATGAATCGTTATTTATTTATTTGTCTTTTGACATTCAGATCAAGTAATGATAACAAATATGTTCAATTGTGTTGTTAAAAATGTTTTAAACTAATTTAATTAATAATGTAAATAAATCAAGGTTGATACCACTTCCAGTTAATTTTTTACTTTGGAAATTGAGCACATTTTATTGGGGGATACACTTCCCAACTGACTGTGCCATGTTATGTACAGCATATGTACTGTAGCATGTTTTTTAGGGTTGCAAGCTTTTAACCACACGATTATGGGACACTGGAGCACTTTGAGCGCTTAAAAAAAAAAAAAAGAGCTTTTTGCCGTTCGTCAGGAGTCAGGACATCCCGGCTAATATGGGACATCACTTGCTTAAAAATGTGCTTTGCATATCCTGATGCAAAAATGGAAGAACATTTTGTGAAAAAAAAAAACATTTGCTAAATGGATCTGGTAATGTAATACAAAAAAGTAATAAAGTTTAATGAGAGTTTTGTTATTGTGGAAATAAAAGGCGTTCCTTGATTTAATGAGAGACTGAACAGTACTTGGATGCTTAAACACTGCTATATTCACATGAACTGATGTTATATGCGTAACAAGCTAAAATAAATTACACTTAAAAATGTTACTTTATGACCTTCAATTTAGTGTGATTTTACAGACGGGGTTGCCGCACCATTTGACCATTGAATTTTCATGACATTTAAAGTCGTATGCAAGGATGCAGTCCAACATTCAAGATTGGGGTTGTAAAGTGTACAAGTTTAAGAATTGTTATTTAAAAAAATTAAAACAATATTTGGAACGACCTCTAATCTGAACATGGGGGTGGGGTTCTATGGCAGTTGTGGCCTTGGTTGTCTGAGATAACTGAATAAGGATTTTAAAATATATATATTTTTATGGAGATTGCATGCACAATCTGCAAACTGATTCCTAAGTTAACAGTAACTGTTATCCAGTTAAACTTTAGTCAAAAAGTAGAGTAACATGCATAACTCAGATTAAAGTTACAGACTTTCAAAGGTAATTACTTAAAGATGCTATATGTAATATTTTTACTGTACTAAATCATAAAATGACCATTATAAGTCAATATAGAATTACAAAACATGCCAAGTTGAAATACTGGCTTCTCCTATGACAATGCTACAGCCAGTATATTCTACTTTGAAGTTTCCATTCCGGACAGAATTTCTGTGTATGTTTTGGCCTGTGTGAACCCGCCCACTGCTCACTCACAATAGTATTTTGACACCACCGGGTTGCCAAATTTGAACAAGTTTGCAGGCAAATAACACTGTGTGCTGAAGCCATGAAGCCAGCAAACGAACTGGATCAGAGATAACCGAATCCACCCTACCTAAAAAGCCTCGCCATCCTTCTAAATACCACCAGAGGCGTAGTAAAACAAAGATAAATATTGGAGACATTTTCAGTGTTGTCATTCCTGTTGCGTGTCCTCATTCTGGCAATCTTACATATAGCACCTTTAAGTTAAAAATATTTCTAAAATAATATTAATAATTAAAAATTCACTTAAAATATTAATTCATATGTTCACACGTACATCTGTTTGTGTTTCTGTGACAGCTGAATGTGTGCGACAATGAAGGAGGAAATGTAGACATTATTTTCAAGTTCTTGAGCGGAAAAACAATATGTGATAAGTGTTTTAGAAAGTAACTTAAAAGTAAGGTAATTAGTAATGTGATTACATTTTAGATAAAGTAATCAGTAAAGAAATATAAGTGCCATTTTAAAGAAGTAAATCGTAATTTAGTGGAGCATTAGGAAATAATTATCTAGCTGAGGAAATATTATAAAGCTGAGTTTAAGATAATAAAAAAACACATATGCATACTGTATCTATTCATTTATATTCAACAAAGTTTTCTATAACTTTTTAAGAATTTATTTATTTTCATGATCTTTCAAGACCTGGAAATCACATTTTTAAAAGGGAACCCTGCAAAATTAACTAGTGTAAAACCCAATGGTTAACGATCCAGTCTGGTAACCTAAAGGTTGTAGGTTCAAAAACTCTTCAGACACTTCAGGGGAAAGTTTATTTTAAATCCGCTATGATAAAAGCGTGAGCTTAATAGAAAAACAGCAGCTAAGAAATGGTAAATGAGTGTTATTGGGGAAAGCCCGTCCGTCATTAAACGGTAGTTCCCGCTGCGTAATTAAATATCCATAAGCTCTAGCGCGCCAGACAGAGTCCGGCTGCTCCTCTCCAAACAAACACACGCCATGTGTAGGAAAAAGGGGCGGAATTTCCCCAATGGAAAATCTGATTTAAGTCGTACGAGTAGCAGTGACTCTCAACCTCCCCTACAGTTTTTCCAAATCCATCATAAAGGGAGTAAACGCGATTTATAGATAATAACGAAAATATGATTTGCTTAGCTTGATGTTGCGCGAGTGTAACAGTTCTTTATTATGGATTAAAGAAACAACTGCGCTGTTGTTACGCATGCTATTTAGGCACTTGCAAAGTGCACATGAATTTATTTTAGCTATGCATTTAAGATAAGATTATATCAGATAGCACATTACAGTAAAATACCATATATAATGTTGTATAAATAAATTATTAGACCACTTCAATCCTTACCCAGAATATAAAGTTGAATATGAAGAGGAGATATTTCACGCACTTCATTCCGCCTTCAATTTTCCCCATGTTGAATGTAAAATGCGAAGGGGGTAATCTTTCAAAAACAGTCCAGGTTGTTGTGTAAATCGCAGAAATGCAACGTTTCACTAGAAGAGCTCTGTCAACATATGTACTACTACAAGTACCGGATGATTTCTACAGCTTCTCTGTCCCGCCTATCTGAATAATGTGTCAGGGGAAACTCTAGGGGGGTGCATGATGGGCAACGGTCCTTCCGTAACAGAGGCTTCTTTCAGAGGACTGTTCCAACCCAGCCAAAGCAGGCACAACTTTTAAAAGCTTTTTTTGTTTGACAGAGATCTATTGAGCACAAGCAAATAAACAAACAGTTTCCATGCAGTTACCGCTTTAAACAATGTTCAAATGAAATTTATAATAAAATAAATAAACAAATACATGTAGTAAATATTTTTTTAATAAATAATTACATTAAAAAGTAAATGTAATCTTTGAATAAATAAATAATAATCAGTCACAATCAAATGGAATATTAGGACATTACAGACATTATGTTTAACCTAAAAGTCCATTATAAAATACTTAAAAACAAGAAATACAAATTATAATAAAAAGTAATCATTTAAAATGTGTTTTGAAGCACCCCTTCAGTAGAAACACATGTGCCCCAGGGTTCCAAAGGTCAATCACCCCATGATATCAAACTGTGACCCTTAATAACCTTATATATATATAAGAGAAGAGTGATGTTTATTGGTGAGATTCACGCATGGATTTATAAGTTACTGGTTCAAGGTCTGTGAGTGCAAACACGTTTTTTGTATATAAACTCACATATATATAAACAGTTTTCAATTTCTGATCAAACAGCATGATTTTTGCTGTCTGAGACTAAATATGATTATTATGATATAAACAACCAATATTTAATTGTCTTTTTTTCACCAGAAATTTGTAAAAAGTTGCTTTGCTTTCAGTTTCTTTAGAAAAAGTGAAATGTTTTGAAAGAAATGTTTTGAAATGGACAAATAAATGTGTTTGCACTCACAGACCTTGAACCAGTAACTTATAAATCCATGCGTGAATCTCACCAATAAACATCACTCTTCTCTTATTCTGCATTTATTGTAAAAATTCAGAGCTAAATTAATTGATTTATTTCTTGTTTAAGTTGTTAGGCCATCTGTATTTTTCTGCTTTGTCCTAGAAGGTGCGGGAAATTGTGTTTTCTGGGATAACGTCTCCAGTTACAGATTGATGATGGAGACTTCAGAGGTAATTTGATTATATCTGTCATTAGATTACTGTGTATGTGTGTGTGTGTGTGTGTGTGTGTGTGTGTGTGACCCCTCCGAGGCAAATGTACCTCATGCTATTTTAGATCAAAGCAGCCAGAGGCCTGCACATTGTCTTGGTTAATTTTATTTCACTACAAAAAGAGCCAAAAGAAGAGCTACTGTAATTTGTCTTTAAAAGCACAGCTGTCACAGTGATTCATTCTGTTTACTACTGCAGAATGGCAAATCTTGACTGCAGCTCAAGATATATAGGAATTTAATATGTCAGATATTTCATTTAGAAGCTAAATTCTGTGTCAGTCTAATCATAAAAATACTATGCAGTATTGAAATATGAAGTATTACATAAAAAGGAGAAAATATGTTTAAATGCGTTCAGTGACTAGACAGTTACAAAAGAAGCTGAAAGGTTAATGCTAATGCACACATTTAATCTTCCTACTATGTTTGGGTTATTTCTGATCCATTTAACACTTAATAACATGGAATCGTGGAATAATCTGAATTAAATCTTTGGTTAAAATGCATTTGGATTCTCCACAACAATTAAAAAATGAATAAAGTAAACATACTTTTATTACATTTCAGTAATACTTGTTTTATTTATGCAATGTCAGGGTGTTTAGGTGGTTACTTGAGAATTATCAGGGATTTTTTTACAGTGGGTTGTTGCTAGGGCATAGCCAAATATTTACAAGATAGTTGCTTACTGGCCCAAGTCAAAATTGACCATGCCCAAATCTTTATGATATTTGGGAAGCTTTTTAATGGATGTCTGTGGACTTTTTTGACCCAAACAAAAATTGTATTTATTTTTTTCTCCAAAACAGAAGGGTTAAAATTGGAAGCGCAAAATTATTTTAAATGTATATATATATAGTTGTACACACTTTTGTATGTAATCTAATTACAAATTAGTTACTGTAAAATAATTACTTTTAGAAAAAATTTAGATTTCAATTATTGACTTTTCATTTAATTTTAAATACATTATAGGGTTATTTTGAATATATTATTTATGTAGAATATATGAATTATGGCCCATAATGAGACATTGTGAATGAGAAACGTGAGGTGAGCGTATGACAAGAATACAGATATTATTTTGAATTTGTTGAGCGAAAAAATATTTGAGAAAGTAATAATTAAAGGGATTACTTTGTCAATTAATTAGTAAAGTAATCTTATTACAATTTTAAAGAAATAATGAGTAATTTGTAGTGGATTACTAATTTTAAGTGACTATCCATCACTGCTTTCATATTACATGAAATTATATTAACAAATTTATGGATGAAGTTCTGATTAAAAATGCCAAGGTAGGGTGTTTTACGCATTAAGTCAGTTTTGGAGCATTGTATGTATAGACCAGTCACCAGTGTCTAATAAGGGCCACTTTTAAAATCCTCAACTAAACATCTTATTACAGACATAAAGTATGCAAACATTCAGTACATTTTAGGCACATGAGAAGTTTTCTAAATATCGACTATATTGACCATTTGTGGTGGGGTAGTGAAACATCCTCAGTTAAACCACCACAGTGACACTTTCTTGGAATCTTTCTTGTAGTTGGTCTGTAAGTCCCACTGAAGTCTACTTGGATTAACTCTCTTTAACTCTTCCTCTGAGAGCTCTCATCCCAGAGTATGATTGGACCGTATCTTGGCAACAGAGAAGCCCTAACCTGGCAACCTTAGTGAGAGGCAGAGGGCAACAGCTCAGCTCCGTCCTTAGAGATTCACAAAAGAAAAGACAATTAAAGAGCTCTGCCTTTATTTCCAATGCACAACCCTATTCCAAAAAAGTTGGGACAGTGTGAAAAATGCTAATAAAAACAAAAAGGAGTGAATTGTAATTATAATCACCCTTTGCTATATTGAAAGCACCACAACTACACATAATATGATGTAAATAATCCTTGTGAATGGTATAGTTTTTTTGAAAATGTACAGTATTTTCAAATCAGATGATTGCAACACAGTCCAAAAAGTTGAAACAGGGGCAGTTTAATACTAATAACAATTTGACGAGTTGAAATAACAAGGCACTGTGAAACAGGAGATGTTAAACAGGTGAGGCTATTGTGTCATAGTTCTATATACTGTGTAAGGAGGCTCCAAAATCAGGCAAGTCCTTCAAGAGCAAGGATCGTTCAAGATTTGTCAATTTGCAACAGATGCTTCAGTAAATAATCCAACACTTTAAGAACACAATGTTCCCCAAAAACAAATAGGAAAGATTTTGGGCATTTCACCCTCTACAGTGCACAATATAGTTAAAAGATTCAAGGAATCTGGTCAAACCTCAGTGCATAAAGGGCAAGACGAAAACCACTTCAGACGTCACTGTCTTAAAAAACATAATTAATTTGTAATGGATATCATGGACATGGGCTCGGGATAACTTTAGTAAACCTTTGTTAGTCAACACCACTCGCTGCTGCATCCACGGATGCAGGTTGAGACTTTACTGTGCAAAGCAGAAGCCATACATCAACACTGTCCAGAAGGGCTGCCAACTTCTCTGGGTGTTAGCTGTTCTTTTCTGCATATCGCGGCACCATTTTGTGGTCCGTTCTGCATAACACGTCAGCTCATTGTTACTTATCGCGACCGATCCACCGGCCCGCTCGGTTCTCCCGATGGCTATTCCGCCCCTGATTGGCCCAAAAGTGCATCGGCCCACCGGTAAAATGACCTGTATGCCAGATTACCAGCCCTGATCATATAATGTAGTTGCAGTGCTTTCAATATAGCAAAGAGTGAATATAATATACAAATCACTCATTTTTGTTTTTATTAGCATTTTTCATACTGTCACAACTTTATTATAATTGGGGTTGTAGTAACAAGTCAAGTCAAGTCAAGTCAAGTGGTTTTTATTGTCGTTTCAACCATATACAGTTAGTACAGTACACAGCAAAACGAGACAACGTTCCTCCAGGACCATGGTGCCACATAAAAACAACAAAGGACCAACACAGGACCACATGAGACAACAAAACGAAATAAAATACCTATATAAAAAAACCTATATATACCTATATAAAGTGCACGTGCAAACATGTGCAAAAAGTACGGGACAGTACAACAAATTTCTGACAATGAACAGGACAATAGACAGTGCAGCGCCGATCAGTACTCAGTAGTGCAAAAAGATGACAGTTTCTAAAAATGTAAACATAACATACTATGAGATAATGTTCTATGCACATAGCAGTTATTGAGGTAGCAGACAGTTATAAAGTGACAGTTATTAAAGTGCAACTCAGGACACATGTGTGTCAAACCAGTCTCTGAGTATTGAGGAGTCTGATGGCTTGGGGAAGAAGCTGTTACACAGTCTGGCCGTGAGGGCCCGAATGCTTCGGTACCTCTTGCCAGACGGGAGGAGGGTAAAGAGTTTGTGTGAGGGGTGTGTGGGGTCGTCCACAATGCTGGTTGCTTTATGGATACAGTGTTTTTTGTAAATGTCTTTGATGGAGGGAAGAGAGACCCCAATGATCTTCTCAGCTGTCCTCACTATCCTCTGCAGGGCTTTGCGGTCCGAAACGGTGCAAGTCCCAAACCAGGCAGTGATGCAGCTGCTCAGGATGCTCTCAATAGTCCCTCTATAGAATGTAGTGAGGATGGGGGTTGGGAGATGTGCTTTCCTCAGCCTTCGAAGAAAGTAGAGACGCTGCTGGGCTTTCTTGGTGATAGAGCTGGTGTTGAGGGACCAGGTGAGGTTCTCCGCCAAGTGAACACCAAGGAATTTGGTGCTTTTGACGATCTCCACAGAGGAGCCGTCGATGTTCAGCAGAGTGTGTTCACCTTGTCCTCTCCTAAAGTCAACAACCATCTCTTTTGTTTTGTCGACATTCAGGGACAGGTTGTTGGCTCTACACCAGTTCGTCAGCCGCTGCACCTCCTCTCTGTATGCTGACTCGTCGTTCTTGCTGATGAGACCCACCAGGGTCGTGTCATCGGCGAACTTGATGATGTGATTCGAGCTGTGCATTGCTGCACAGTCGTGAGTCAGCAGAGTGAACAGCAGTGGACTGAGCACACAGCCCTGGGGGGCCCCAGTGCTCAGTGTGGTGGTGGTGGAGATGCTGTTCCCGATCCGGACTGACTGAGGTCTCCCAGTCAGGAAGTCCAGGATCCAGTTGCAGAGGGAGGTGTTCAGGCCCAGCAGGTTCAGCTTTCCAATCAGGTGCTGGGGAATGATTGTGTTGAATGCTGAGCTGAAATCTATGAACAGCATTCGAACGTATGAGTCCTTATTGTCTAGGTGGGTGAGGGCCAGATGGAGGGTTGTGGTGATGGCATTGTCCGTTGAACAGTTTGAACGATACGCAAACTGCAGTGGGTCTAGTGAGGGGGGCAGCTGGGTCTTAATCTGCCTCATGACGAGCCTCTCGAAGCACTTCATGATGATGGGTGTAAGTGCGACGGGATGGTAGTCGTTGAGGCAGGACACTGAAGACTTCTTTGGCATTGGGATGATGGTGGAGGCAAATTGGGGATAGTGTAAATTGGGGATATTTGGATGAATAGGAAGTCAGTGGGCTGTCATCGAAAAATTACATACATTTCAGGGAATTTGTATTGAAGTGAATTTGAAGTATAAATACCAACTGAATGCCAATGTCAATCTCAATGTGTCCTGCTCTGTATATTGTTTCATACTGTGGGCTATTTCAGTTGTTATATATGTATTTTTTTGATATTTGTTTTTTAATCATATTTATTTTCATGTGGCTTTTGAAAGCATGCAGTTTGCATATGTTTCTATAAGTAGACAATTAACCGTTCTGGAACAACAGAAGGATCTGAGCAGATGCGCTGTGTTAATCCCTAGAGACTTACTTGAAATAAGATAGTCACATAATGATCTGGTGTGTGTGTTGTACCAGATTTTTTGGGGTGGAAATCTCTCACAGGTCACTCTCCTGGGCCCAATAACTGTCTACTCGTGCTCCTTTCAATATTACTTTGAAACTAAATTCACCACAGCAGAACATTTTGTTCCCTGCCCCTGAAGTAAATATAATTCCTTCAGTAAAGTTATTTTTAATGGAAGATTCTAAACTGGATAAAACTCAACTAACAAAACATACTCTTTCCTGCATTCTTCAAGAACATATAAACTACAGCTAATTTTACACAGACTGAAAGCTAGTATTTGTCTTGAATTTGTGTAAGAAATCTGCATTCGACTGTCTTTTTGAACCGTACATGCTTGAAAGTTATGCCCTTTTAATTTGCTATACACAATTTAGAATTGAATGCCAAAAGCACACATATTTCAAGCGATTTCAGGATGCAATGTTATTTCCATATAGACATATATAAAGTAATGTTGAATTTTGTGCATTTCCCTGGTAAAACTAGTTTGGAAATTGTCATGTGTAGGTAGGTTAATTTGGGAGATCGAGAGAGACATTCTGGAACCTTATGGTACTTTCAGGTCCTCCTGGGAAGTTCATAGTTACAATGTCAGAAATCGTCACAGGTACTGTTTTAACCTCCGTTCCCTGAGGGAAGGAACGAGACGTGTGTCGAATGAAGTGACACAAGGGGTCTTCCTTGGGAGCCTCGCGTACCTATGAACTTAAGAAAAGGCCAATGAGAAACTGGCAGACAGAATTTGCATGTCCATCCCCTGGACATACGGGTATAAAAGTGCGTCTGTCAGTCAGGTTTTTGCACTGAGGAGCCGAGAATAAGGTAATGCCATTTACAGTGGTAGGTCTAGTGTCGTGGCAGAAGGGACACAATGTCTCGTTCCCTCCCTCAGGGAATGGAGGTTACAAAAGTAACCGTGACGTTCCCCTTCTTTCACTCACTTGACATTGTGTTGAATGAAAGCGCCATGCACTAGGCCGTGTTACGTGAACTGCTGACATAGGTGCAAGCAGGCTGCTGCGTGCTAGAAGCAACTGTATCGGCTGCACGTAGCCCTCCCCAACGCCCCCAGAAAAAGGTGTCATATACAGACCTTAGGTTCCCAGGTTTTCTCGCATAGAGAGTGAAGTGGCTGGGGCTATCTTAATGCTATGAAATGTGTTGGGGAAAGTGGTCTTTCCCGATCCTATTCTTTCAGGGGGAAAAGACCCTGCAGAGGCCACATCCTGCCCAGACTAGGGGGAGGTGATATGTGGCAAATACACCACATGGGTTGTGAAGTCGCAAGTGGGAGTGGCGCGGTGGTTGGTCCTGCCTGATGAGGGTGGAGCTCTACAAACACGGCAACCGGGGACAGTGGGACTGCCCAAGGGAGACGCGGGTCCGCCGACAGGGGGACCGTACTGTGGAAAATACATCACAGAGAGTTGCATGAAGAGGGAATAAAGCCTGTGGAGCCCTACCCCAGTACAGAGCAATTGTGGCTCATAGGGGGTCTGGTCGCAAATAGTGGGTCTGGTCGCAAATTGCTCCGCTGAATTTGCAGGCAGAAGGCTAGGGAGGAAGAACATCCAGGAAGCGACGCTTAGTGGCTAACCTGGGAAAGAAGGCGCAACTGGATCAACTTGGTGAAGGAAGCTGGGTGCAAGCAGAATACAATTGTTCCGCATTACTGAGTTCTACAGGCTCGGAACTGACAAAACACGGAACGAGACTGACTCAACCCTGAGATTGTAAAATCTCGCAAAGGTATTGGGTGTTGCCCAACCCGCTTCTCTGCAGATGTCTGCTAGGGAGGTGCCGTTGGCCAGTGCCCATGAGGGTGCCACACTTCTCATCGAGTGTGCTCGAACCCGCAAGGAAGAGCTAACCTCTGTTTGGAGATGGATTGTAAAATCTCGCAAAGGTATTGGGTGTTGCCCAACCCGCTTCTCTGCAGATGTCTGCTAGGGAGGTGCCGTTGGCCAGTGCCCATGAGGATGCCACACTTCTCATCGAGTGTGCTCGAACCCGCAAGGAAGAGCTAACCTCTGTTTGGAGATGGTGTTCCCTTTCTGCCGTCCACCAAAGTAGACAAATAGCTGCTCAGAACATCTAAAGCTCGCTTGCGATCCACATAGATACTGGACACAGCAACGAAAGGGCTGGGTCTGCCTCCTCCCGGGGCAGTGATTGCAGGTTCACAAGCTGATCCCTGAAGGGGGTCGTAGGAACCTTGGGCACGTAGCCCGGTCGCGGCCTCAGGATAAAGTGAGTATGTGCCGGACCGAACTCCAGGCAGGTGTCGCTGACAGAGAACGCTTACAGGCCCCCAGCCCTCTTGATGGAAGCTAGTGCTATCAAGAGGACCTTCTTCAGGATATATCCTCTTCAGGGAGAGGGATTTTTTTTTTTTTAATTGTTGCACCAATGCAACAAAATGAAAATAAATGCTGTATTAGGTGTGTAATTATGCTGCATCCCTTTCAAGTTGGATGTGGGATATTCCTACTTAATATCTTCGATCTCCGACAATAAATGCATTCCATTGCCCAATATTCGGAAGATGATGTTTAGGGAAACAAAACTGCAATGCTCCCGTTAGCTTAGCAGGGGTTCAACTGTTACCAGAGAGGTCTACTAGAAACCCAACTGTTTAACAATGCTGCAGCGCTAGCATTTGTGCTTCAGGTGTACGATTATCAAAAGAGAGTATAATGTACTATGTTTTATACACCTGTTTCTGCAGGCTTTAATATCATGTATGTGGAAACTTTAACTCATTCATCAATATTACTTAATAAATGTGAATGTTTATCACTTCCTGGGTGCACATGAGCTTCCAAGTTGTAATTACGATTTCAAGTGTTGTTCCATTGCACTTTGCGTGTTGAATGGAATGCGGCATTAATTCTTTATCTGTCTATTTTATCATTCTTATGTCCACATATAATGATGGGAAATAGTTTGTTGCAAATGCTTGTTTGATTGGACTCAAGATGGCGCCAAGTATGGCTGCTGTGTTGCGAGCTCCGAAACATCACTGCAGGTTTTTGTTTGTTTTGTTTACAGTTTTTTGTTTTCTTGTCTTGGATGTTGTCTGTCTTATTGCATATGACAGACAAATGCTTTTGGACATTGGTTCTGCAATTACACCCCGAAAACTGGACTTCAAATTCCTCAATGCCGACCTGCTGTTTGCAAACACCCCAGCGGAGCCCTTTGTCTGGGCTGCCCAGCCGCGGAAACACAGAAGGAAAAGGGGAAAAAGAGCCGGCGTTCTCATCAGAGGAAGACATTGCGCAAACCGACCCCCGCTACCCAGTATTCTACTGGCAAATGTTCAATCCCTGGACAACAAGCTCTGCGAGTTGAGAGCAAGGATCTCTTTCCAATGAGAGACCAGGGACTGCTGCATTATTTGCATTACAGAAACTTGGACGTCTGCGGAGATTCCAGACTCAGTCATCGAACCTGTGGGGTTTTCCGTGCACCGAGCGGACAGAGCAAAAAGCAGTGGTGGAGGTGTATGTGTTATGATCAACAAATCCTGGTGTGATCAGAAGAACATACATTTTATCAAGTCTTTCTGCTCTCCTGATCTGTAATTTCTCTTGCTTCTGTGTCGACCATTCTGGCTACCGAGGGAATTCACAGTGGCCATTATCACTGCTGTGTACATCCCCCCACATGCCGACACAGACCGAGCACTCAAGGAACTGTATGGGAGTATAAGTGAGCAGGAAACCGCGCACCCTGCGGTCGAGTTCACTTTGACTTTAACAAAGCCAATTTGAAAACAATCGCACCAAAATACCACCAACACATCAGCTTCAACACACGAGGGGACCGGGTTTTGGACAATTGTTATTCTCCTTTCCGGGATGGCTACAAATCCCTCCCCCACCACCATTTGGCAAATCAGACCACTCTTCCATTCTGCTTCTGCCCGCTTAAAGGCAGAAACTGAAACAGGAAGCACCCACCCTCAGAACGATCCAGTGCTGGTCGGACCAATCAGACTCTGCGCTACAAGACTGTTTTGATCACGTGGACTGAGAGATGTTCCGGTCTGCCTCTGATGACAAAATCGTGGTTATCCTGGGCCACAAACATTAGAGCCCACAATACAAATAAACATGGGTGGCTAACACTGCATTTAGATGGGAGACCCCTCACTGTTGTTTGAACAGGAGAGCCCTTGAAGTGATTATGTTTGAGGGTTATTTAATGCCCGACCGCGGGTGCCGTCCTCACGGTAGGGCAGGATCGCTGCTACTGGATGTGTGAATCCTAGCTTCTCAGAACAAAATTGGGCCCCCTCCAGATGCAGTGGGGGCCCTCACTGCATTAGAATGGGGGAGTCTTCACTGAGCTTCGAATGGGGAACAAATAAACCTGAGTTAGCTTGCTCACATTAGAACGGGAGAACCCCCTGCTGCGATTAGAATGGGAGAGCCCTTGAGTACTTGAGGCGGGCCTGTCAAGCAATTTGAGTCGGGGGGGCTGACCAGCCCACACAGCATCCAAACGGTGGGGACGGCCTAGTGGACTGACAGGAATGAAGCAAGCGTCCCTCTGACCCTAATAATGAACATCTTGTGATTAGCTGTTGAGAGCTTGTTGTGTCTCTCTGATGTGGAGAACGGATATAGCTGTGATAAGTGCCGGATGACCAATGGCCTAGTAATTTGGTGCTCAGGCAGGTATTTTTTGGCTACTGTGGTTACGGCGCTGATATGGAAGGAATGGCTTGAGTATAGTTTTTCTGAGATGCCGAATTTAAGAGAACGGATTTTAGGTGTTTTTGGAACCAGAATCAGGAAACTGCTTGATTTTTGTCATCGGCAAAGAGTGGATCGAGAGGGGTTTTGGTTTGGGACCCTCTGAAATGGCGATAGTGTGCTAGCGATCAGAAGGGCTGGATGGGATTTGACAGATTGAAAATGAAATTGAATGCCCTCTGTTGGTCTACTCTGTTTTGCTCTGTTTGATGAAGTATCTGATTATATCGTTGTGTATGATATGCCGTAGTAGTGAGTTCTGAACAGTGAAGGAAGCCAAAGAAGGCGAGGATGAACATGGCATCTAGTATTTTTGAGGTGTTTGGAGAAATGTAACCCTGGCGGAGAGTATTTAGGCATCGGATTAGTAGATCGATGGTAAAGGGTAGCCTAATAGCAATTCTGGTGGGATGAGATTTATGGATACCCTTGATGAGAAGTGAGATTTGGGGGTGGCTTATTGTATTTATAAAAGAAATGTATGCCACTTCGGAACCCTTTAATGGTTCCTGAATACAGATTTTGGGAAGGGAAGGTGACTGGAACTGATGATGTAACGGCCAAGATCTGGAAGATGTTTGGAGAGCATGGAGCAGCATTTCTTGCTGCACTCTTCAACCACAGCTGAGTCACAGCCAAAAATAAGCCGAATGCTGTACCAACGCCTCCGAAAACATCGTCGTCATCATGCCTAAACAGTGTGGTTTCATCAAAGGATGCAACACCACAAACGTCATTACGAAGACTTGGGGTCATCGTAATACATATTAGAACAGTGGACCCTGTGATATCACGGGATAAACACTAGGAAAGGATGAGGTGTGAGGCGAAGGAGGATATGGAGAGGAGAGAAAAAACAGGAAATGGCAGATTGTAAATTAGGTGGAAATGTTTTAAGCATTTCTATGCCATCCAGTACGCTTGGAGAGTTCGGGGGGATGGGGCTTGAAGGATGGAGTCCAGGGAAGCGTGTTGAAGGAGTCTGAGAGTGTGATTAATAGGAATTTAAGTTCTGAACAGGGAGGAACTGTTTTTTTTAACCTGGAATGTGCTCTGCTTTGATTATGAATTGATTACGGATGGAAATCCAAATTTGATGCACCTAAGAAATAGTAACAATTCTGATGAACGAGATCTACCTTTGTTAATGCACTGGACGGTGGCTTTGTTGTCACAGTGAACTAAGATGCTTTTACATGTCCATTCCAACCCCCAGAATGAGGCTGTTACCATGATGGGATGCAGTTCGAACAGGGTGGAAGATTCCGAGTGGAGAAAGGGTTTGATTAGGTTGGGGTGGGGGGCATGAGAATGCAAACCATCAACCCTGGTAGTAACCTCAAAAACCGACGGATGGGGCTGCATTGCTGTACAATTGGATGTCTTCGGGGAGGAGATTAAATCGTCATAGAAAAACTAAAGGCCATTCCAGTATCTGAAAAAGGTTAGCCATAGTTGTAAGTCTGCCTGGCATGCTTGATCAAGGACTATGATGTTGTTTAAGGAGAGAGTGCTCTAATGTCACAGACACACAGACAGATCAGAGCTTTTTATCAAAGGGTCATGATATGTACAGGTTGTACATCATTAACAGTTATAGCACTCATTATGTTCATTGTTAAAGAGGTTATGTTTTCATTTTTGGGGCCATTCCATTCTTTCGGTTTAAAAATAAAACTTAAAGGAATGTTATAAAATACAGTATGAGTTATATGTGTAAACTCATCAGTTGTGGTTGGTAGTAGAGTACACTAATACATAACATGATTCTGAGCGTTTCTCCACTTTATTCTTGAGAAGGAACAACTCGATCCAATCACTTTTTGTTGTGCTTGTGCACTACTTGTAACGTACTGTAGCTGGCAATGGCAAAGATGATGAAATGAAGAACCCAAGTGCAACTTATTAATAAATGTGAAAACTATAAAACCTAACTATAAACATGAATACAACATACTATAAACTTGGAACATGAACTTAGACTTAGACTTAGACTACACAAACTCACATCAATACTAGACAAAGGACAATGGTAAACGTCTAGGTTACGTATGTAACCTCAGTTCTCCGATGGAGGGAACGAGACGTTGTGTCAGAGAACGACACTAGGGGTCTCTCTTGAGCGCCGATATTCACCTCTGTACTATGAAAAAGGGCCAATGAGAGTTGGCAGCCAGTATTTGCATGTCCCGCCCCCGGACATACGGGTATTTAAGCGGCGCAAATACGGGAGTTCATTCAGGATTTTTCTGAGGAGCCGGAAATGGTCCGGCCACAACAGGGGCTCGGCTCAGCGACGTGGCAAGGGGGACACAACGCCTCGTTCCTCCATCGGGGAACTGAGGTTACATACGTAACCTAGACGTTCCCCTTCTGTCGCTCTCTTACGTTGTGTCAGAGAACGACACTAGGGGTCCACTTAAAAGCGCCATGCGCTGAGCCGTGTACGTGATCCGCTGATACAGGAGCGAGCAGGTATTCCTATGTGCAGAACGACCAACTGTATCAGGCCGCGACGCACTCTTCCCCAATGCCCCATTTAAGCCATCAGGATTCCTTATCGTTACCCCGGAGGGGGAACAAGGTGACGGCCGCCAACATGGGAACGGGCCAGCCTGGCTGGGCCTCTTTTTCTCTATGTTTCTCGCGATAGAGCAACTACGGCCGGGCCCTTACACGCATTGAGGGAAGGGGGTCTTAGCCCTTGGTAGGGCGGGGAAGACCCTGCGGAGGCCACACCTACCCGGAGGGGAGGCAAATTTGAGTGGCACATACATCGCATGGCCTATACCTAGGCCTTATGCGAACAGTAGTGCGGTGGTAGCACCAGCCTCAGAGAGGGGGAGCACACAGCACGGCACCTGAGGTAGCTGTGACTGCCTAAGGGAAACACGCGCCAACTCACGTGAGGGGACAGAACCGTGGTTTTACACACAGGGGAGTCTGAGCAGGAGGCCTTACCTGTGGGGCCCCTATACCAGTACAGGGTAGCTAGCGGTACCGCGAGTGGTTTGGGTCGGCGAGTCCCTCCGCAGAGAACTGCGACCCGCAAGGGCTAGGGGAGGAGCCAACCAGTGTCCCAAGCCTGGGATCTCCTGGGAAGAAGGCGACTGTTTCCCTGGTTAGGGGAAGGGCGCTGGGTGCAAGCGATCCACCCGGTCAGATCGTCGGCGTGCCACCGAAGTTCTCACGGGCTCGGTACCTGAGAGAACACGGGATCTAAACTGACTCAACTCGGAGATTGTAGAATCTCGCAGAAGTGTTAGGTGTTGCCCAGCCCGCAGCTCTACAAATGTCTGCTAGGGCAGTGCCCCTAGCCAGTGCCCATGAGGATGCAACACTCCTGGTGGAGTGGGCTCGGACCCGCAAAGGGGGGCACGGCCTGGGTGTGATAAGCCAGGAAATGGCATCGACAACCCAGTGGGCGAAGTCTCTGCTTGGAGACAGCGCTCCTTTCTGCTGTCCCCAAAGCAGACGAAGAGCTGCTCAGAGCCGCCTGGTGCTCTGTGTGCGGTCCAGGTAAATACGTAAGGCACGTACCGGACACAGCAGTGAGAGGGCTGGGTCTGCCTCCTCCCGGGCAGCGCTTGCAGGTTCACCACCTGATCCCTGAAGGGTGTGGTAGGAACCTTGGGCACGTAGTCCGGTCGCAGTCTTAGGATCACGAAAGTGTCTGCCGGACCGAACTCCAGGCAGGCATCGCTAACAGAGAACGCATGCAGGTCCCCGACCCTCTTGATGGAGGCGAGTGCGATCAGCAGGGCAGTCTTGAGAGAGAGGGCCCTGAGTCCAACTGAGTCAAGCGGCTCGAAGGGGGGTCTCCGAGTCCCATCAGGACGACCGAGAGATCCCAGGAGGGAAATAGGTTAGGCCGGAGGGAATCATCCTCCGGGCACCTTTTAGGAACCTGACGATTAAGTCGTGCTTGCCAAGAGACTTGCCGTCTACCGTGTCATGGTGGGCCGCGATAGCAGCAACATACACCTTGAGGGTGGAGGGGACAGCCTCCTCTCCAGCCTCTCCTGAAGAAACACGAGCACTGACCTAACTGCGCACTTCTGCGGGTCTTCGGCTCGGAAGAACACCAGTTCATGAACAGACGCCACTTCAGGGCGTAAAGATGCCTGGTCGAAGGGGCTCTGGCTTGGTTAATAGTGTCTATGACGGCTAAAGGTAGGCCGTCTAGACCCTCCCCGTCCCGGCCCAGGGACCAGACGTGGAGTTTCCAGAGGTCTGGGCGCTGGTGCCAGAGCGTGCCCCGCCCCTGAGAAAGAAGGTCCTTCCTCAGGGGAATTCGCCAGGGAGGGGCTGTCATAAGGAGCGTGAGATCCGAAAACCATGTCCGGTTGGGCCATTAGGGGGCCACCAGAGTGACTTGCTCCTTGTCCTCCCTGACCTTGCATAGCACCTGTGCAAGAAGGCTCACTGGGGAAAAGCTGCATTTGCGCAGCCCCACGGGCCAGCTGTGTGCCAGAGCATCTGTCCCCAGGGGAGCCTCTGTGAGGGCATACCAGAGCGGACAGTGGGAGGTTTCCTGGGAGGCAAACAGGTCTACCTGGGCCTTGCCAAACCTGTCCCAAATCAGCTGTACCGATTGGGGGTGGAGCCTCCACTCTCCGCCAGGCAAGGTTTGTCTTGACAGCGCGTCCGCTATCACATTGAGGTTGCCGGGGATGTGAGTGGCGCGCAGTGACTCCACGCTCCAGTGACTCCAAAGGAGGAGACGACGGGCGAGCTGTGACATGTGGGGGGAGCGTAATCCGCCTTGGCGGTTTATGTAAGCCACCACCGTGGTGCTGTCTGTCCTGACCAGGACATGTTTGCCACGAATCATCGGAAGAAATTTCTTCAGGGCAAGACGAACGGCCAGCAGCTCTAGGCAGTTGATGTGCCAGCGCAGTGGGCCTTGGTTCCACCGGACTGCGGCTGCGCGCCCGTTGCACACGGCGCCCAACCCAATTTGGAGGCGCCGGTTGTAACCAGAACGCCGACGGGACACCTGCTGCAAGGGTACCCCTGCCCGAAGAAAGCAGAGGTCTGTCCAGGGTTTGAAGGTTTGGAGGCAGGCAGTGGTAATTTCCACGCCGCGCGTGCCGTGGCGCCATGCTCGCCTCGGACTCGAAGTCTGGAGCCAATGCTGAAGTGGTCTCATATGCATCAACCCTAGTGGTGTGACCGCGCGGAGGATGCCATATGCCCCAGGAGCTGTTGGAAACGCTTCAACGGGACCACGGTGCCTGGCTTGAAGGAAGCGAGGCATTCCAGCACTGACTGAGCACGCTCGCTGGAGAGACGTGCTGTCATTGAGACTGAGTCTAACTTCAAACCGAGAAAAGAGATGCTCTGGACTGGGGTGAGCTTGCTCTTCTCCCAGTTGACCTGAAGCCCCAAGCGCGGAGGTGCTCGAGCACCTGGTCTCTGTGTGCGCATAGTAATTCCTGCGAGGGGCCAGAATGAGCCAATCGTCGAGGTAATTGAGTATGCGTATGCCCGCCCTCGTGAAGGGCAAGAGCCGCCTCTACGACCTTCGTGAAGACGCCGAGGGACAGAGACAGGCCGAAGGGGAGGACCTTGTACTGATACGCCTGGCCGTCGAATGCGAACCGTAGAAAGGGTCGGTGTCGAGGGCTGAATTGAGACGTGAAAGTACGCGCCCTTCAGGTCTACCGCTGCAAACAATCTAGATGCCGAACGCCAGATAGGATTTGTTTCTGGGTGAGCATTTTGAACGGGAGTTTGGACAGGGTCCGATTGAAAGATCGAGTCGTATGCCACCGCTTTCTTGGGTACAACGAGTAAGGGCTGTAGAAACCCTTCTTCGCTTCGGTTGGAGGGACAGGCTCTATCGCGTCCTTGATTAGAAGGGAGGCGATTTCTCGCGCAGGGAGAGGGCATGTTCGCCGTGCACTGCGGAGGAACGAACGCCCAGGAAGGGGGCGGAGACCTGGCAAACTGAATTGGCGTAACCGAAGTCGAATGGTCCGGTGCAGCCAGCGTGACGAGCTGGGCAGAGAAAGCCATGCCTCTGCGCTCTGTGCTAGGGGCACCAAGGGGACAAGTATTTTGGACGCATCCGGCGGGGCTTCGCAGCAGTGCGGAACAGGTAACGCAGCGCCGGGAGGCTCTGTGGCGCCCCGAGGCTCTGGTGCTGAGAATAAGCTCAAAGCACTTACCTTGTTCCGCGCACCTGGCAGGGGCGGGTTCGTGACAGAGGAGGAGGTCTGATGTCGGCGCCCTCTGGACTCGCCTGAACTGGCCGGCCGGGGAACAGTCGTGGGGCTGAGGGCGGAGCACCGCATCCTGGGCGCTGGGACTGTTGAGGCCTGAAACAAAAGTGCCGTGAGAACGGCATTTGCGGGCCATGTGACCCAGAGGTAAAGGAAATAGCTCTTTATTGAGAATTTGGTACCGCAGCCCCGCCAGGGGTGCGGCAAATGAAAAACACAAGATTCTCCTCCCGCCCTCCACCGGGGATGGAGCGGTCTCACCATCTCCGGAGCTAACTTCTCATCCTCTGGGTCCTCTGTCTCAGGGACGCTTGGGAGCCTTCCGGTCCTCGACGGGTCCGTGGAGGCAGGGGCGACGCTTCCTGGCGGTTTGCTCGACGCTGGGGCTGAGAGCTGGGCCCAGGTTGGGGCGGAGCAGAAGGTCTTCTGGCCGCAGGAGGACGCCTCGGCGAAGCAGATGGGGCCTGGGCCGTGGCGGCAGGCTTGCGGCGCTGCATGATGTGAGAAATGGCCTCCGCCTGCTTCTTCACCAGGGAGAACTGCTGGGCAAAGTCCTCCACGGTGTCGCCGAAGAGGCCGAACTGGGAGACAGGGGCGTTGAGGAAGCGAGTCTTGTCGGCTTCACGCATCTCAACCAAGTCCAGCCATTGCTGACGCTCCTGGACCACCAGAGTGGCCATCGCCTGCCCGAAAGTGCCCGCTGTGACCTTCGCCGCCTCAGGGCGCAGGTCGGTCGCTGAGTGCAGTTCCTGCAGCGTGTCGGGATCAGGGCCACCCCGCGCATGTTGCGGAGTGCCTTGGCTTGATGGACCTGCAGGAGAGCCATGGCATGCAGGGCGGAAGCGGCGCGTCCGGTAGCGCTGTAGGCCTCGCGGTGAGCGAGGATGTTGCTCTACAGGACCGGAAGGGAGTACAGGGCGCCCCGCCAGGTGGTAGTGCTTCCGGGCATAGATGGATCGCAACAGCTCTATCCACCTGGGGATCTCCGTGTACCCGCGGGCACGCCCTGCCGCCGAGGGTGGCGAGGGCGGATGAGCAGGTGGCACGACGAGTGGAGAGGGGTGCTCTCCACGAAGACGCCAGCTCATCATGCACCTCCGGAAGAAAGGTACTGGGGGCGAGGCTGTGAGCGGCGCCCACGCTCAAAAACCAATCGCCTAGCCGTGATGGCTGCAGGGAGGATGGAGGGTTCCAATCCAGGCCCACGCTATTGGCTGCCCGGAAAGCATATCGACATCTGCGCTGCCGGCCTCCTGCTGGGCGTGCAAGCCCGGCGGCAGCCCAGAGGAGCCCTCAGCGCCAGAGCCCACGCCCGCGATGTCGCGGCGAACTCATCTGCTTCCATCGCCTGAGGGTAGGCAGACTGGCTGTGAGGCGAAGTCGCCGCCACCTCGAAGCGAGGACGGAGTCAACGAGCATGCCGGGCGCTGGTGGTCTGAGGGGCGCATCCGGCGGAGCTGCACCCGCTGCCATCCTCAAATCGCCTCCATCGCCAGCCGCATCGCCCTCAATCCCGTGGAAAAGAAGGAGCGACACGGGGCGGTTGGAGTGGCTTGCTTACGATTGTAAGCAAGCCGCGATCGCTAACGTTGTCATGGTCATGTTCTCGCAGTGAGAACATGAACCATCCACAAACGCAGCCTCGGTGTGATCACTGCCCAGACACACGAGACAACGCCTGTGGTCGCCGGAAGCGGAGAGTACTCTATCACGATCCAGGAACAACACAGGGGTGGAAGGGCATCTTTAAAAAGACGCGCCCTTAAAAGGACGCTCACGCCGCTGTGTTTTTGCTCTTTTAGAGAAATTACTCTTTTAGAAGGAAATAACTCTTTATGAAAGAAAGACTCGTGAGAGATCTTTCTTATTTCTGCAACTGTCGACGCGCTCAGGGCAGGAAGTGCACAGCCGTGCAACCAGGAGAAAGCCGCTGTTGTGCGCCGCAGAATCCAACAGCATGCAGCAGAGGATAGCAGGAACTCGTGTGTAGTCACGCAGCAAACTGCAAACACGCACCATCGGCTCGAAGAAATTTTCTGAATGAACTCCGTGATTTGCGCCGCTTAAATACCTGTATGTCCGGGGCGGACATGCAAATACTGGCTGCCAACTCTCATTGGCCTTTTTTCATAGTACAGAGGTGAATATCGGCGCTCAAGAGAGACCCCTAGTGTCGTTCTCTGACACAACGTAAGAGAGCGACAGAAGGGGAACATGAGGGCTTAAATACATGACATGGGGGAACATAAACCAATGATCAAACAGAACACTAAACAAGATAACAAGACAATTAAACTAATGACTAACTAGAACTGATAACAACCTAATGAAACAATAAACCAATGAAAACCAGACACATGAACATGGAGGGAAAACAGGACATCACATAACTAGGGAATCACATGACATGAAACAGGAACTAGACTTATAAAAACAAAAGACATGAAATCAAAACATGAACAAAAACACATCTAAACACGCCACCATAATTTACACCACCCAAGTAAATTTAAAAGGTGTCACGCTTAACCCTTTTGCTCCTCAGAAGCTCAAATTTGTGCTCATTTGCACTAAAGGTAATTAAAGGGTTTGTGAGAGAACTGAAATCATCTCATCTCAATCCTGTGAGATGTCTTCAGCCTCTGGTGATGAGAAAGTTCAGATATCAATTTACAGACATGCATGCTTAGAATATTGCATGCAACACTGCACTTGTGGTATGAACCAGTCATAATGACAAATTTGTTTCTCATTGTACAAAGTGCTGAGTCTCTTTTTTATGCTAATTTAATCGCAAACACGTTGGAATTGTAATGCTCCTCTTATTTCAATGAACAGGAGGTCTGTTTTTTGTGCTCTTCTTATTTGTGGTATGCCACTGAACTGGACTAGACATCTTCAAGAGGCCCTCCTGAAAGCAGAAATATTCATGTGAGGTTCAAGAGAAAAAACTTGCAGATTAGTGCAAGTCCTGTTCAATTTTTATTAAATATTTCAGTAACATAAAATAAAGGCCTTTACAGAGAGAAAGAAAGAGCACTGTCTTCCTGTGAAAACATCTTGTCGTTGCATTTCAGTAACGGATGATTTTGCTGTACCACTTCCTGTTCTGTTGCTCACTGTGAAATGAGGTAAGGCTAATTATCATGTGTGCTGAAAACAAACTTCATGAAATCTGGTGATAAAATTCAAATTTGGAAACTAGACACCAAGTCCAGACCTGATTGATGATGAATCTGGCCCTTTTGTTCTACCCACAACACCTTAACTGCTGGACTGCAGACTGGAAGTGCTACACCAAATACTGTACACCAGAGGGCTCTGGTTTCAAGGGCGTTTATTTTGACTAAGCCAGGAAACATATTACATTTATGTTATAGTGTTTTACCATGTTCACAAGTGCCAATTCACAGTAGTTGGGTAATAACAATACTTGACAGCTGAAACAGAGAATAAAATGGCTTACTGATAAAAAATCAAGAACATGTTTCATGCTATTCTTTATGCATTTGTGCATAATGTCAGAAAGAAAAAACTAAATAGTCTTAATTTTTTGTATTTAACATTCACAATTGATATAGAATATATGCTAATATATTTACATATTTCATATTAAAAAAATATATATATACAGTATTGGGGAGTAACAGAATACATGTAATGGGATTACGTATTTAAAATACAAAATATAAGTAACTGTATTCCACTTCAGATAAAATTTAAATAATTGGTAATTAGAATACAGTTACATTCAAAAAGTATTTTGATTACTGAAGAGATTAATTTGCATTTTATTGTAATATTGCATTTGTTTCATCCAAAGTGCATTTGAACAGCGGTGAAACACTTTCTTATGATGTGTTACATTCATACGAGCAGACAGAGAAGTAAGTTTGAAGTAAGTTTGAAGCAGAAGAAATTGAAATAAACCTTGTGTAAATCGTCATCTTTGCGCTAAGCTAAAATGCTATTTCTAGCCATTTTACATGCACAGGGTTTTTCAGAGAATGTATTTTTAACATGTTTATTTTGTCTTACTGTACTGGCAGACTTTTTATAGTCAAAACAAGTGAAAAAATCTACCAGTGCCGCTCTGTACAATTCAAGAGAAGGGAAATATAAACACATAACAGTTTTAAAATCACTAATTTTAAAATTACACAATCATGTGTCTGTCTGAAACCTTGGCTATACAGTAAGGGAAGTCATATATGCAAGTTTCAGATAAGACATAGGTGAAGGCTATTTTGCTTTTGTGCAATACTAGTAAATGCCAAAGAGATATTGGCAGAGCTGCAAATGGACAGGGAAAGAAATGTGGAGCAAGAGGTTACAGACAAAACATATTTTGGATTATATTTGAATATAATTTCAGTTTTTTAACATCACTTGAATTCAGAAGAAGAAAGAAAGCTCTCCTCTCCTGTGGAGACTCTCTCTAGTCATCCTGCACTTTCCCATGACAAAGAGAGATATGGCCATCTCAATGTGGTTTTATTGTGTTCAATTGTTTACTAAACAGCTATTACAAAAAATATGATAATTGAATTTCTGTTTGTAGATAACCACAGCTAGAGAAAACCTTTGCGCAACTGGGAATGGTCTGGTCACCTTAATTTACATGGCTGATGTGTGCTATTTTATTGAAAATTCTTCTCATATCCCTATAAGCAACTATGAGTCAACTATGCGGAAGCCATCTGTATGGCATTATATTCATCACTGTATTACATTACTACTATAACTGTAGTAATCTAATACAAATGACAATTGAAAATAATCAGAATTACAAACAAAATTAAAAAACTAAAAACGTTCGCTTTATTAAAAATATAATTTTCTGAATTATGGGATAATTATGACGTTGTATGTTTTTGTAAGGTTCAACATTGGAGTTATCTACTAGTTAGTTCCACACTTTGGAGCCTGCATGCATATTTCTGACCACAAGATGGCACACTTACATTACTAACGTGAGCTAAAAAACAGAGCTAAACAACAACACTTTCTAGACAGTATTTGATTTATTCAGTTTATTAATGTTACTTTAGGCTGGTTATTTTAGTGCTGTACATCCCCTCTAATGTTTACAAGTTCTAAAAAAAAGCACATGTATGGTTTATATATATATATATATATATATATATATAAATAAGATGTTAAACAGGTGAGGCAACTGTGTCATAGTACTGTATACTGTATAAGGAGCCTCCAAAAACAGCCCAGTCTTTCAAGAGCAAGGATCTCTGATCCCTCAGATGTCACTGACTTAAAAAACATCATTAATTTGTAATGGATATCATGAATATGGGCTTGGGATAACTTTAGTTAACCTTTGTTAGTCAATACCATTCGCCAAAAAAACAGACAAAGAATATTAGTATTGATTCTAAGATATTATTATACTGTTACTATTATTATATTATCTGCACCTTAAAGGTGCACTCAATAACTGTTTGAAGTGTTTACAGTGTTGAAGTGGCTTACATTGCCTTACACTGACACCTAGTGGCCTGGATGATGCAACATTTAAACAGTAGTTTTCAGTTACCAACAGGGTTGGGGAGTAACAAAATACATGTAACGGGATTACATATTTAAAATACAAAATATAAATAACTGTTTTTCAGATGGATAACATTTATACATATTAATGATGCGATCCAAAGTGCATTTGAACAGCGGTGAAACACTTTCTTATTATGTGTTACATTCATACGAGCAGACAGAGAAGTACGTTTGAAGTAAGTTTGGAGCAGAAGAAATAGAAATAAATCTTGAGTAAATTGTCAGCTTAATACTAAATTAAAATGCTATTTCTAGACATTTTACATGAACATGTTACCAGGCATGATCATATTTTTTTTATCAAGAAAATTCTAGTTGGATCATAATTCCTTTTTTTCTAGTTATACCTTTGATATTAAGGCAAAAATTGTATTCTTGATAATATTTTTTGTATTGTTTTCCTGTAAAAATATCTAAAAATCCTTAAAACCAGATTAATTTGATTAATCTTGTTTTAGAAACAACACTGCATAAGATATTTGATGTTTTTCAGAGAATGTATTTTTAACATGTGTATTTTGTCTTACTGTACTGGCAGACATTTTATACTCAAAACAAGTGAAAAAATCTACCAGTACTGAATAAATAATATGTTAGAATATGTTACTGACCTTGAGTAATCTAATGGAATATGTTACAAATGACATTTTACAGCATGTATTCTGTGATCTGTAGTGGAATACATTTCAAAAGTAAGCATCCCAACCCATTGTAGAAATTCTCTATGCACAGTAAGCCAGGATTACTTCAATACATGAATAAAAGTGTCAAGTAACATGGCAGTTACTGAGATTAAGTGAGTCGGATTCAGCTGGACATGTGTTCATACAATGAATGCCCCTATGAGGCGCCCCTTCTCCATGTAGAATAAAAGAGCTTTTATAAAGTTACTGATATGACTGAACTCTTTATCTCACATTAGTGATCATGATTTTATACATATGTTTCAAAATAACAATTCATTTAATTGAAAGTAAAACATTCTAAATGTGAAGAAAAAGTAAAGAAATGACTGATTGCGTTACAAAAACATGTAACCAATTCAGTTTAAGAGTGCACACATCTTGTAAGTCTTGAGACATATCATGGAATGTCTATCAGATTTTTTTTTTCTTTTATCAGAGACAAGTCTTGGCATGGCATTATTTTGCTCTCAGAATATTCATAGAAAAGAGAGAGAGAGAGAGAGAGAGAGAGAGAGAGAGAGCACATTTGTTTTTGACAGCCTTTATGTTATTTAATACCTGCTATTGTTGAGGCTGACATTGAAACTCTTAGCTGCTAGTGTAGCTGCAACAAGTCTTTCCAGTTCTTCCACCCCCCGTGTTTTTTGTACCTTTCATTTTATTTTCAACTCACAGGTTAACAGTATGTCTCAGGTGCACTTTAGTTTGTTGCCTTTAATATTTGAGCGACACTGAGACTATAATTACAACATAATAATCTGTTGAAGGTGCTTTGTACTTACTTGAGTACTTAGTAACTGTGTGCCAGAGGATACTGTGCCAATATGCCATTCCCATGAGTAGAGCTATTCTTCGATCTCACAGACCCACATGAATGAATATAATAATTAGGATGGGTCAAGCAATTTTAGCTATTGTAATACCCTGCATTCTGTTACACACACATTTATCAATTGATACATTTATTAATCTCAGTAATTATATTGTTTTCTTTCAAAAGTCCAATTTCACAAATGTTATTATTATTTTTTAATTATTATTATAATTTTTTGGCCACTGTTTTTATGTTGGATTTAAACACCTCAAAATCTGTCCTCCAGAATAAAATTGAAATATCAGGTAGATTTCAACCAAAAAGTTGAACTGTGTCCTCAGAACAAGGGTATTATTCATAAATGTCTGGTTGGGTCAATTTGTCACATGTGTTTTAAATGATATAAATTCATAAAATGTATTAATTACAATATTTACTGGCCGAAGCAATGGTTAGATATTATTTTATGTTACGATTTTTACACACACACACACACACACACACACACACACACACACACACACACACACACACACACACACACACACACACACAATATACAGGTGAAACTCGAAAAATTAGAATATCGTGCAAAAGTTCATTAATTTCAGTAATTCAACTTAAAAGGTGAAACTAATATATTATATAGACTCATTACAAGCAAAGTAAGATATTTCAAGCCTTTATTTGATATAATTTTGATGATTATGGCTTACAGCTTATGAAAACCCCAAATTCAGAATCTCAGAAAATTAGAATATTATGAAAAGGTTCAGTATTGTAGGCTCAAAGTGTCACACTCTAATCAGCTAAACACCTGCAAAGGGTTCCTGAGCCTTTAAATGGTCTCTCAGTCTGGTTCAGTTGAATTCACAATCATGGGGAAGACTGCTGACCTGACAGTTGTGCAGAAAACCATCATTGACACCCTCCACAAGAAGGGAAAGCCTAAAAACGTAATTGCAAAAGAAGTTGGATGTTCTCAAAGTGCTGTATCAAAGCACATTAATAGAAAGTTAAGTGGAAGGGAAAAGTGTGGAAGAAAAAGGTGCACAAGCAGCAGGGATGACCGTAGCCTCAAATCAAATCAAATCAAATCACTTTATTGTCACACTACCATGTACACAAGTGCAACAGTAGGTGAAATTCTTGTGTGCAGTTCCGAGCAACATAGCAGTCATGACAGTGACGAGACATATACCAATTACAATAAACAACATACTTACACAAAACAATTTACAAATAAAATGTACACATACTTACACAACACAATAATTATATACAATACACACAATATACAATACAATAAGGAGTATATGAATATATATATATATATATATATATATATATATATATATATATATATGAAGTAGTATATTGAATAGAATATGTTGACAGTCCAGTGTGAGATATAAGATGAATAAAGTGCAGTGCTAATTATTGATCGTGATAGATCAAGTGTTCAACAGTCTGACTGCTTGGGGAAAGAAGCTGTCATGTAGTCGGCTGGTGCAGGTCCTGATGCTGCGATACCGCCTGCCTGATGGTAGCAGTGAGAGCAACCCATGACTCGGGTGGCTGGAGTCTCTGATGATCCTCCGAGCTTTTTTCACACACCGCCTAGTGTATATGTCCTGGAGGGAGGGAAGCTCACCTCCGATGATGTTTCTGGCAGTTTGCACCACCCTTTGCAGTGCTTTGCGGTTGTGGGTGGTGCTATTGCCGTACTAGGCAGCGATGCAGCCAGTCAGGATGCTCTCTACAGTACTGGTGTAGAACCGTGTGAGGATGTGGTGGTTCATTCCAAACTTCCTCAGCCGTCTCAGGAAGAAGAGGCGCTGGTGAGCCTTCTTCACAACGGCCTCAGTGTGGACGGACCATGTGAGTTCTTCAGTGATGTGGACACCGAGGAACTTGAAACTGCTGACTCTCTCCACCGGTGCTCCATTGATGGTGATGAGGCTGTGTTCTCCATCTTTCCTCCTGAAGTCCACCACAAGCTCCATGGTTTTACTGACGTTGAGGGAGAGGTTGTGCTCCTGACACCAGCGTGTCAGAGTGTGCACCTCCTCTCTGTAGGCTCTTTCATCATTGTCAGTGATCAGACCTACCACCGTCGTATCGTCAGCAAACTTAATGATGGCATTGGAGCTATGTGTTGCCACACAGTCATGCGTGTATAGGGAATACAGGAGTGGGCTGAGAACACAGCCCTGCGGGGCTCCAGTGTTGAGGGTCAGTGATGAGGAGATGTTGCTGCCCATTCTAACCACCTGATGTCTGCCTGACAGGAAATCCAGGATCCAGCTGCACAGCGAGCCGTTTAAGCCCAGAGCCCGGAGTTTCTCATCAAGCTTGGAGGGCACTATGGTGTTGAATGCTGAGCTGTAGTCTACAAACAGCATTCTCACATATGTGTTCCTTTTTTCCAGATGGGAGAGAGCAGTGTGTAGTGTAGATGCAATGGCATCATCAGTGGAGCGGTTGTTGCGGTAGGCAAACTGCAATGGGTCCAAAGAGGGGGGCAGAACAGAGCAGATGTAATCTCTGATTAACCTTTCAAAGCATTTGCTGATGATGGGGGTCAGAGCAATAGGACGCCAGTCATTTAAGCAAGTGATTGTGGCTTGCTTCGGTACAGGCACAATGGTTGATGTTTTGAAGCATGTGGGGACTACAGACAGGGAGAGGGACAGATTGAAAATGTCCGTAAAAACACCAGCCAGTTGATTCGCGCGACGCTCTGATGACGCTGCCCGGAATGCCGTCTGGACCCGCGGCTTTACGGATGTTCACCCGTCGGAAGGATCGGGTTACATCCACAACAGAGACGGAGAGTGAATCAACCTCTGTAGCGTCAGCAGCGAGTGCTCTCTCCGCGAGGGCGGTGTTACTGTCCTCAAAACGAGCATAAAATGTATTAAGTTCGTCCGGGAGAGATGCAGCGGTGTTCACAGCGGAGTCTTTATTCCGTTTGTAGTCCGTGATGGTATTAATTCCCTGCCACATGCTTCTAGAGTCAGTGGTGCTGAACTGACCTTCAAGTTTGTGCCTGTACTGGCGTTTGGCTTCACTGATGGTGTTACGGAGGGCATAACTGGCTTGTTTATGCTCCTCCGTGTTAGAAGAATTAAAAGCGGAGGACCGCGCATTGAGTGCCTGATTGGTCCGACCAGCACTGGATCGTTCTGAGGGTGGGTGCTTCCCGTTTCAGCTTCTGCTTGTAAGCGGGCAAAAGCAGAACGGAAGAGTGGTCCAATTTGCCAAATGGGGGGCGGGGGAGGGATTTGTAGCCATCCCGGAAAGGAGAGTAACAATGATCTAAAACCCGGTCCCCTCGTGTGTTGAACTTTATGTGTTGGTGGTATTTTGGAGCGATTGTTTTGAAGTTGGCTTTGTTAAAGTCCCCGGCAACAATGAATGCAGCCTCAGGGTGCGCGGTTTCCTGCTCACTTATACTCCCATACAGTTCCCTGAGTGCCCGGTCTGTGTCGGCTTGTGGGGAGATGTACACAGCAGTGATGATGACCGCTGTGAATTCCCTCGGCAGCCAGAATGGTTGACAAAGAAGCATGAGATATTCCAGATCAAGAGAGCAGAAAGACTTGATGAAATGTACGTTCCTCTGATCACACCATGATTTGTTGATCATAAAACATACACCACCACCTCTGCTTTTACCGGAGAGGTCTTTCGCTCTGTCCGCTCGGTGCACGGAAAAGCCCGTGATTTCGATGGCCGAGTCTGGAATCTCCGCAGCCAGCCAGGTTTCTCTTAAGGCAGATAACACAGCAATCTCTCGTCTCTCGTTGGAAAGAGATCCGCGCTCTCAGCTCGCAGAGCTTGTTGTCCAGAGACTGAACATTTGCCAGTAGTATACTGGGTAGGGGGGGTCGATTTGCACGTCTTACTCTGATGAGAACGCCGGCTCGTTTTCCTCTTTTCCTTCTGCGTTTCCGCGGCTGGGCAGCCCAGACAAAGGGCTCCGCCGGCGTGTTTGTAAACAGCGGGTCAGCATTAAGGAATTTGAAGTCCGGTTTTCGATGTGAAATTGTAGAACCAATGTCCAAAAGCGTTTGGCTGTCGTAAACAATAAGGCAGACAACATCCAAGACAAAAAAAACAAAGAACTGTAAACAAAACAAACAATAAACCGCAGTGTTGTAAGGGAGCTCGCAACGCAGCAGCCATACTCGGCGCCATCTTGAGTCCAAGGGAGCCTGGAGAGGATTGTCAGGAAAAGGCCATTCAAATGTGTGGGGGAGCTTCACAAGGAGTGGACTGAGGCTTCAAATGTCGTATTCCTCTTGTCAAGCCGCTCCTGAACAACAAACAACGTCAGAAGCGTCTTACCTGGGCTAAAGAAAAAAAGAACTGGTCTGTTGCTCAGTGGTCCAAAGTCCTCTTTTCTGATGAGAGCAAATCTTGCATCTCATTTGGAAACCAAGGTCCCAGAGTCTGGAGGAAGAATGGAGAGGCACACAATCCAAGATGATTGAAGTCCAGTGTGAAGTTTCCACAGTCTGTGTTGGTTTGGGGAGCCATGTCATCGGCTGGTGTTGGTCCACTGTGCTTTATTAAGTCCAGAGTCAACGCAGCCGTCTACCGGGACATTTTAGAGCACTTCATGCTTCCTTCAGCAGACAAGCTTTATGGAGATGCTGACTTCATATTCCAGCAGGACTTGGCACCTGCCCACACTGCCAAAAGTACCAAAACCTGGTTCAATGACCATGGTATTACTGTACTTGATTGGCCAGCAAACTCGCCTGACCTGAACCCCATAGAGAATCTGGTTCTCCGGCATCTTTCTCTTGGCATTGCCAAGAGAAAGATGAGAGATATGAGACCAAACAATGCAGAAGAGCTGAAGGCCGCTATTGAAGCATCTTGGTCTTCCATAACACCTCAGCAGTGCCACAGGCTGATAGCATCCATGCCACGCCGCATTAAGGCAGTAATTAATGCAAAAGGGGCCCAAACCAAGTACTGAGTACATATGCATGATTATACTTTTCAGAGGGCCGACATTTCTGATTCTGAATTTGGGGTTTTCATAAGCTGTAAGCCATAATCATAAAAATTATATCAAATAAAGGCTTGAAATATCTTAATTTGCTTGTAATGAGTCTATATAATATATTAGTTTCACCTTTTAAGTTGAATTACTGAAATGAATGAACTTTTGCACGATATTCTAATTTTTCGAGTTTCACCTGTATATATGTGTGTGTGTGTATGTAATATATATATATATATATATATATATATATATATATATATATATATATATATATATATATATATATAATAACACTAATTTCACAAAAGTTTAAATACTGAAATGTGTGAGTGTGTGTGTTTTCTGCATTCTGGATGTGTTATGGTCTCACATCTTCATTCCTCTGTGTGTGTGTGTGTGTGTGTTCTGCACTGCGGATAATTTATTGATTAATTTGACAAATTCCACACACAAAAAAAGATCTGTATTATATCACCAATTCATTCCTTTGTGTGTGTGTGGGCGTATGTGTTCTGCATTGTGGGTGTGTTATGGTCTCACCTGTTAATTTCCCTGTGTGTGTGTTCTGCATTGTGGCTTTAAATAAATAAATAAAACATCTCTGTGTTATAGTCCTGCCCATTCATTTCCTATGTTGACCCGGAACAACACAAGTATTTATTTTTGTCACAAAACTTCAAATCTTCGTATCCAGTAAAAATATTTTTTTTGTGTGTTCACATGAAAATGTAGGAAAAGTAACCACGCCTCGGACCACTTAGATGACGGATACCATTTTCTTAAAGAAACAAATTTAAAATGGGATAAAAATGACCCAAACAATACATGAGGATTAAATTGTGTTTTGTTTCACAAGTGTTTAGTCCTATCATTGGCACAATTTAAGCTTCAAGTACATGTAACGTCTAGGTTACGGCTGTAACCTCCGTTCCCTGATGGAGGGAACGAGACGTTGTGTCGAAGAAGTGACACTAGTGGTCTCTCTTGAGGGCTGAATATACCTCTGATCTATGAAAAAAGGCCAATGAGAAGTTGGCAGACAGAATTTGCATGTCCCGCCCCCGGACATATGGGTATAAAGGCGGGGAAATATGTCTGTTTCATTCAGGATTTCTCTGAGGAGCTGGAAATGGTCCGGCCACAACAGTGGCTCGGCTCAGGGACATGGCCGGGAGGACACAACGTATCGTCAGGGAACGGAGGTTACATCTGTAACCTAGACGTTCCCCGTCTGTCGCTCACTTCGACGTTGTGTTGAAGAAGCGACACTAGGGGTACAATTTAAATCACACCATGCGCTGAGCCATGTATGTGTACTGCTGTCACAGGAGCAGGCACGTACAGCTGTATCAGACTGCACGTACCCTTCCCCCAATGACCCATAAAGTCGTCGGAATCTTATAGTTACCCTAGACAGGGGAACAAGGCAACGCTTGCCAACCTGGGAACGGGCTGAGCCTAACCGGGCCTCTTTTCTCTCTATGTTTCTCGCATAGTGTCAACGGCTAGGGCCCTTAAACACATCGGGGAAGGGGGTCTTACCCAGTTTCCTATTCTTTCAGGGGGAAAAGACCCTGCGGAGACTACACCTGCCCAGAGAGGGGGAGGTAAGAGTGGTGACATACACCACATGGGCTTTTAGGTCACATGTGGGAAGTGGTGCGATGTAGATACCGCCTCTTCGGAGGGAGGAGTTGCTACAGACACGGCGACCGGGGGGCAGTGGGAACTGCCCAAGGGAGACGCGAGTCCGCTCATAAGGGGACCGTACCACAGAAAATACACACGGGGGGGAAGTCCACGTCCTGTGGAGCACCTATTTCTGTACAGGGTAGATCTGAGTACCCGCAGTGGATTGTGTCGGCGAATTCCTCCGCTGAATTGTGGACCCAGAGGGCTAGGGAGGAGTCATCCAGGGAGCCGAGTGATTGGGATCACTTGGGAGAAAAAGCACATGGTTTTACCTCAACCGAGAGAAAGGGCGCTAGGTGCAAGCGATCCACCCGGTCAGTCCGTCATTGTGTTACCGAGTTCTACTGGCTCGGACCTGAGAAAACATGGGACGAAACTGACTCTACCCTGAGATTGCAAAATCTTGCAAAGGTATTAGGTGTTGCCCAACCTGCTGCTCTGCATATGTCTGCCAGGGAGGTGCCTCTGGCCAGTGCCCATGAGGACGCAACACTCCTTGTTGAGTGTGCTCAGACCTGCAAGGTGGGGGCACGGCCTGGGTGCGATAGGCCAATGAAATGGCGTCCATCACCCAGTGGGAGAGCCTCTGTTTGGAGACAGCGTTCCCTTTCCGCTGTCCACCAAAGCAGACAAAGAGCTGCTCAGAACGTCTAAAGCTCTGCGTGCGGTCCAAATAGGTATGCAAAGCACCTCCCGGGGCAGCGCTTGCAGGTTCACTACCTAGTTTCTGAAGGGCGTGGTAGGAAACTTGGGCACGTAGCCTGGCCGCTCCGGACCAGGAACCTGACAATCAAGTCGTGCTTACCCAAAGACTTGCCGTCTACTGCGTCGTGGTGGGCTGTGATAGCAGCTACATACACCTTCAACGTGGATGGGGACAGCTTCCCCTCCAACCTCTCCTGCAGAAATGAGAGCACTGACCTGACTGCGCACTTTTGTGGGTCTTTGGACGGAGAAGAACACCAATTCACGAACAAGCGCCACTTTAGGGCGTAAAGTTGCCTGGTAGAAGGGGCTCTGGCTTGGTTGATCGTGTCTACGATGGCAGGTGGTAGATCAGCTAGATCTTCTGTGTCCCGTCCAGGTGACAGACTTGGAGAAAGAAGGTCTTTCAGCGAGGGGCTGTCGCGAGGAATATGAGGTCCGAGAACCAAGCCCGGGTGGGCCAATAGGGAGCCACTAGAGTGACTTGTTCCTCGTCCTCCCTGTTCCTTGCACCTGTGCAAGAAGGCTCACTGGGGGAAATACGTACTTGCACAGCCCCGTGGGCCAGCTGTGTGCCAGTGCGACTTGAGTCACTGCTGGTTCCAAAGGAGGAGATGACGGCGAGTTGTGACATGTGGCGGGAGTGTACGGCACCTTGACGATTTATGTACGCTACCGCGGTGGTGCTGTCTAATCTGATCAAGACGTGTTTGCCCTGAACCAGCGAGAGAAACCTCCACAGGGTAAAGAATACAGTCAACAACTCTAGGCAGTTGATGTGCCAGCGCAGCAGGGCCCCATTTCAACGGCCCGCAGCTGCATGCCCATTGCACACGGTGCCCCAACCCAATTTGAGGCATCAATCATGACCAAGATGCATTGGGACACCTGCTGCAAGGGGACTCCTGCCCGCAGAAAGCAGAGGTCTGTCCAGGGTTTGAATGTTTGGCGGCAGGCGGGGGTGACCATTACACGATGCATGCCATGGTGCCATGCTCGTCTCGGGACTCGAGTCTGGAGCCAGTGCTGAAGCGGTCTCATATGCATCAACCCCAGCGGCGTGACCGCCGCGGAGAATGCCATATGCCCCAGGAGCCTCTGGAAATGTTTTAAAGGGACCGCAGTGCCTGGCCTGAAGGCGGCGAGGCATTCCAGCACTGACTGCGTGCCGGTTGGTGAGGCGTGCTGACACTGAGACTGAGTCTAACTCCATGCCGAGAAAGGAGATGGTCTGAACCAGGGAGAGCTTGCTCTTTACCTGGTCCCTGTGGGCGCATAGTAACTCTCGGGAGTGGGCCAGGATGAGCCAGTCGTCGATGTAGTTGAGTATGCAGATGCTGGCTTCTCGGAGCGGGGCAAGTGCTGCCACTGTGACCTTCGTAAAGATGCGAGGGGACAGGGACATGCCGACGGGGGGGAACTTGTACTGATACGCCTGGTTGCCGAACGCGAACCGTAGAAAGGGTCGATGTCGAGGCAATATTGAGACATGGAAGTATGCGTCCTTCAGGTCTATCGCCACAAACCAATCTTGATGCCGGACACGAATATATTGGTCATATCTGACGAAAATGAAGAATTGAGACCCAGAAAGGACAGACTGTGTTCACACTGCACTCAAGGGTTCATGGAGGATGAACTACACTTCCCCACTGAGTGCAGTAAATATGAGACCATCAGACACACATATTTTAAACTCATAGGAGAGATAGGCCTGAATTCCGCAGAGTAGAAGAGAAACTTTCAAATGTTTAGGAGAGAAGGCTGAATGTATAGATTTAGCAGCAGAGCATGTGTTCTCTTGTCATGATCTGAGGGAGAGTGGGTGACCCCTCACTATATACTGAAAGTGTCAGTTTAATTTACTGTTACTCATTTTTCTCTGTAGTTACTTTTCTTTACATTTTGTGCACTTGCATGGTTATTATTATTATTATTATTATTATTATTATATTTGCCTCTTTTATGTAGTTCTTCTGAATACATGTTTTTTAATATTTATTTATTTTTGTTAATGAATGCTTTGTCAACATTATACATTGTATACGGCCATGCCAATAATGCTAATTGGAATTTATTTAATTGAGTGAGTGAGAGAGAGAGAGAGAGAGAGAGAGAGAGAGAGAGAGAGACTGAGCGTGTTATTACCTGCTTCTGTCGCGACTTCCAAGCAGTGATGAATGCTGTTGCTGAAGCTGTTAGTTTAACTCTATTCCTCAGCTGTAGTGTGGTAGTAATTTGCTCCGAGCAATCGTGGAGTGATGCTGCATAGCGGATGTGCTGTGGGAAAAATCCTACAAGTATTTAACTCATGTTCAAGTGTTTTGTTGTCGGAGAGAAAACATGGATGGCACCAGTTTCTTTCTTTAGATTTCTTTGGAAACTCTTATTTTGACACCGACAAAGAAAGTGTTCTCTTTGCTTGGAACATTGTATCAGGCAGGTGCCCTAAGCATGTTTAATTACTCAGTTTGCCATGACTCTCAGTTGTCATTGGCAGCAAAGCTAAAGCTGATAGTTTGGATAGAAGTCGATGATGTCAATCAAACCGTGAAGCATCCCTTTCCATATTCTAAATAACATTATTTTAACATTTATAATTATTTTAAATTATTTTAGTAGTTTAAATAATTTATGTTTTATAGCAATAGATAAATTCTATAATTTATTTGGTAAGTCATAGAATTCATTTGATTAACAATTTAAATTGTTTGTCAGCCATAATATGCCCCTCCACCCCCATTTTTGAAAAATATTCAAGCATCTTCAAAGTAGACACCCTTTGCCTAGAATTTGCAGACATGTACTCTTGACATTTTCTCAACCAACTTCTTGAGGTATCACCATGGGATGCTTTTTAAACAGTATTGAATGAGTTCCCATCTATGTTGGGCACTTATTGGCTTCTTTTTTTTATTATTTGGTGCAAGTCATCAATTTCAAAAACTTTTTTTATTATTCAATTTTAGTTTTATAATGAAATAAATTAATATGGTGGCACAATTATATTTCTGTCTACAAAAATAATTTCAAACATTTAAGCATAGATCAATAGATCTTTAAGATCATGAGAAACATTTCAGTCAAGTGTTTCAAAACGTTTAACCGGTAGTGTATGTTTATCCCTATTATATACATGTAGTTCTTCATTTCTTTGAATGGTGCGATTGTAAGAAAACACATTTAATTGTCAACAAGTAATGCTGGGTGCTGTGTTAAGCATTTAACCAATACATTATGGACTTTTATACACACGTTTGGGACTTCCAATTCACTTGTATTATTGTTTTATAATGCTAATTATTTTCTATACCTTAACCCTAGACCCACACCAAAACCTTACCCTTAGTCCACAGTGTAGGAGATTTCAAGATTTACTATCATTGTGGCAACAACACTTACTAACACTAACAAATAAATAGACTCAGATTACTGATGAAATTACACAGAAAATGACTTGATTTAAAGAACTGTATAAAGTCTTGCAGTTGCAAATTCTGCATTTTCAATGAAAATCTAAAACAAAACATCAAAACAGTGTTTTAAATCAAATTAATACATAAAGCTGTAGTCAAATAAAATATAAAACATTTTCAACCAAAAATAGTGTTTTTTTGTGTTTTGTTTTTTGGTCAAATAAAATGTTGCACAACAGAGCTTCACATTATAAATGAGAACATTATTGCTTACATGTAATAACAATAATAAAACCATTTATTATTAAATAATTGTAATTAGAAGTATTATTGCTAATGTCAATGTCAATGTCAATGTCACCTTTATTTATATAGCACTATTAAAACAACACAAGTTGACCAATGTGCTTTACATTCTCACTGAAAAATAGAAAGAGAAACATACTACAATAGTAATAGAATAAAAAATAAAAATATAAACATTTAAGACGAATAAGCCATGGCAAACAGATATGTCTTAAGTTGTACTTTAAAAACATGTACAGAGTCAGCATCCCTAACATATGATGGCTAATACTATGAATATTATATTTCTATACATTACTAATATTTTTATATTATAATGTCTTTGATTCCACTCATCCAGAGCTTTTATTTTGGTGGAACTTTTATTTTGACGGACCTTTGAGTTTCTCCTCTGTGGTAGTTTTAATAAGGTCCGCATTCTAAATGAAATGCTTAAATACTTGTGAGCTCAGAGCAGAACCGGAGAAGTTTGTGTGAGTGTTCACAGCCGCTCAACTAAGCACACTGCTTAGTGTGCTTCAGGAGCAATCTGTTTGTGAAGTGTGACAGTCAGCAGAGCACCACCTCTCATTCATTCTGAAACATTTAGCATGTGTAGACTGCATATTACTGAATTAAATTACATCCTTCTGCTCTTTAACGATCACACTTGGCCATATCAATATTTTAATTTGATCAATTGTCATTGATTTCAACCTAAAAATGTAATATCACATACAATGTTGCTAATAGCAACACATTGTAGTATGGTACCGAAATTAAAAACAAGATAATATCGCATAATTTGACAGTTTTGGTATTGCGATATTTTGTTAGTACCAGTATACCATGCAACACTAGTCCCCATGATGTAGGCACATACTAACCACACACTCTTTTGCTGTTTCCTCTCCCTTCCTGAACCTTGTAATTAGAATACATAAACATCTCGAACAGTCTATGGAGAACTGCCAGTAAGACATTCAATAATTCACAATACCCGCTCTCAAATCCAGATGCCACGTGGCACACATCACCACCAGCAAGACAGCTGCTTTGGGTTCACACATCATTTCCTCAGTGGCTGGAGTAGCACTCACTAATGGCACTCTGTCTTTCCCATTGTATATTTTCTCGAGGTGACCCAAGGACCCAGAGCGAGATTCTAGCCTGAACTTAGTCTGCTAGACATTCCAGGTCGCCTTGGAAGGCTGAGCGTGCTATGAGTGAACGATTTGACTCAATCATTTGAGATCTCTCTTTTGCAATGATCCAACATAAACCGTAAAGGAAAGAATATGAGGGATCCCAGCTAGTCCCTAAGCAGCTTATCCCAGACAATATATTCATCTCTGAGCTGAAAACTCATAGGAAAATGCTTTTTTGTGTGCCAACTCTACGTCAGTGGATGAAGTTATGAAACACACTTGCACATCTGTCTGCATTGTAATAGAAAAACAGTTGTTGCTATGCATTGTAAACAAGGACTCATGTCAGTTTTTGCTGGGATCAAACATTAAAATACATGAGATGTCTATGCAGATGTTCATCTTTATTTGGCAGCTTTAAAAAAGAACATTGCCAAAGGTCAGAATGTGTTGCAAGGCATCTGTAATAGATTGTCCAATAATAGGGTTGCATTTTTCAAGGAAATACCAGGCTTGCAAGGCAGCAAGGGAACGTTAACTCATTATGCAAGGAATGCAATGTTAAACAAAATATGCAAATTAGTTTGCAAATATTACAACATTACAATAAAATGTCCCTAACGGCAGTGATTCTCAAAGTGTGGGGTGCACCTCCTAGCGGTGGTATAGCAGGAAGCAAGAAGACCGCCGTCATTCTCAAATTTTGTTCATTTCCACTCATTCAAATGATGCCAATACAGCTATAAAGAAACTGAAGTTTGTGAACAATTTCTTTTTCTCCACTGCCTTCTCCATATCTGGTGGTAGTTGTGCTCACTGCACTACACTTACAGTATGCTAACAAAGATTCTATTGTGTGAATGCCAGATGCAAATGTGTGAAAGGGAAGATTTTTTGTGAATTTAGACACAAATTTTGGTCTGTTCCTCAAGCAAAGCTATCATATGACTTCATAAGATTTGAAAATTAGTGCAGAATTTTTTCTTGTTTCAAAGAGGAAGCCAAAAACAATTGAGAACCACTGGTTAATGGTTATATTTTGATTAGCAAAAATTATATTTAAGGGCTCAGGTTTTGGCTGGTAAGCATGGTATAGTTAGCCCCTGATTGTAGATGCTGTAAATAGAGGTCTCTTACCCGACCTGGGCCCGACGGGACCCGAGAACCCGTTGGGTTTTGGGCCAGATTTGGGTCAGTTTTTCAAGTAGGACTTAGGATTTGGGTCAGGTTCAGTTTGGGTTTTTATTTAATGAAATAAATAAACAGACCTACCGAAATTGTTTTGCGCTCTCACCCACAGATATGCCCAAATGGATGAGTTAGGAGCCATTCACAGCAAATACATGTCTGCTCTGTTTTACCATAATTTCCCTTTGTAAACACATGCTGGATGAATGTCTTTGACTGTTGCATCGCGTCTCGCTGTTTCTTCAGCGTCTCTCCAAGGACCGGCACATTTTAAACACTGTGCCAAGTTAAAATGAACTTAAATTTAAAAAACGTTGTGCTGCATCTAGATGGTTTTTAGCGCAGGTGTCACAAAGATTGAACTTTCTGAACAAGTTCAGGCTGAAAAGAGGGGACTGTTACATTGTTTAACATTACTCCAGATTGTTCTTCACCAAGCAAAGTCTCAGCGCTTGATAAACGGTAAGGCAATTTTTTTCCACCACTGCTCTAGTGTACTTAGGGTCTGCAATGCCTTTTTAAAATGTGTTTACAGTTACAGTACTGTTACGAATGTTGCCTATGATGCTAACACAAAAAACAGGCTTTTGCAACAGTACTAGAAGAAATTAGAAACACAGTCAGAGGTTTCGGGTTCAGGTTGTATTCGGGCTTCAAATCTGACGGTATCATTTGGGCCAATTTCTCGCACAGGCCTCTAGTTGTTTCTGCAGCATTATGGGGGCAAAAATCATATTTTTACATTAGCTGCCAATAAAAATTGCCATGAGTTTGATAAAATAATATTGTTTCTGCAGGCAACATAAAAATTGCAAATATTTCATATTCAACACATACATCCCAAATACATGCTCTTTGATAACACCTGACTGAGTTTAGACTTTGCGCTAAGAATAGGTATGGTTCACTAGAAGTCCTAGGGGCAATTACTTATTTCTCACAAAAATAGCAAAATAGGCCTTGCGCTACTTTTACATGGAGCTCCTATATGTGTTTTTGTGAATACGTCCTCAGCACAGTATGCGGGGAGTGTCCACCCTTGCAAAAATCGAGATTTCATTGCGAATTTGACAAAAGTTTCTGGGAAATGGTCCATTGTTGCCAAAGTTTGGCTGCAGGTTCACCACTACTGGTGAAGAGCTGCAAACCTCTGGCAAAAATTTGTGGCAAATCACATTTGCATGTAAAAATAATGAGTGGCAAATTTGTGGCAAGTAGTTTGCCAGAGCTCTAGATTTTTGTTAGGGCATGTCCAGCTTAGTTTTCAAGACACTCGGACAATCCGCATCTGCAATCCGTTTTTCGTCACATGTGCCTGTCGTTGTAGTGGATTATCATAAAGCAGTCACTGTGTGCATGCTTCAAATGCATCCGTATGGGCTCGCAGTCAAAAAAACGGTACTTTTATAGGTACTAAGGGTACAAAACGGAACAGTTAACAGAACCGAGAAAGAACCACTGATTTCAATGGGGATGGTGTCTCACAAGAGATGCGCCATTTTGCTGCGATAAACTCTGACATGGACATGCGTTGAATTTCAGAGAAGTGGAATAGCTTTCAGAAACCCAATTTGCCAATATACTCATGCTTGAGTTCAAACTGATTCAGCATCTTATGCAAATGCTCCATCTGATCTGTGTGTAAGTGGGTAACCTTCAGTCAATGGGAGTTTCTCAATTTTTAATGTCAAATTTGTAAAATGTCTAAATTGTTACAAAAAATAGATATCACTGCAATTATTAAAAGAGAAATAAAGAATTAAAAGAGAAAGCAGTCATGCATTTATATACTGAAGTGAGGTGTTTAATAAATAAGAGCATCAACAACACAACAAAACTTTCTTTATGTATACTGTATATACACACACATATATATATTTATATTCTGACTTTATAAACTATATAAATATGTCATGCAGTCCTCATAACTTAAACGACCAACAATTTACAGAGTGAGGTAGGGTAGGAAGGAAATTGGGTTTCGACATATAGTGTAACAGTTAAGGGGTGGGTTCTCGGACACTGGTGTTGGCAGTAAGGTTGTTGTTATCATTGACAGATGGAAGGGACTTAAGACAGGAGGCTGCACCAGATTGGCAGAGATACCAGTCAATACTTTCCACTCCTCCATGACTTGCGGCTAAGCACGCACACACATGCAGCATTGATTCGGATGAGCCTCCAGGCGATCTGGTTTTTGTAGGATGTTAGCGCCCGCACAAACGTGTGCGTGCTGGTGCAGTAAGAGTTCCAGTGCTTTTTATCGATGCCGTGACAGTTAGAGGTTCCAGCTTTAATCCCACTGGCTCCCTGACCGGGCTTGGAGGAGATGTTGGGCTTAGCCACACGGCAAGTTGTCTCGTAGAAGAGCTGCTTCTTTTCGACGTTGTTGATGCGAACGTGTGGCAGCACTGTGACTTCATTGCCTGCTAGGTCTGTGGCATGGGTCATGTTGACAACCCAGCGCTCCTCGCTGTCGCAAACTGAGTACTCGCCACGATGCAAAAACTCGTTAGCTCTCCGTCGAACACGCGGGTGCCTGGAACCTCCCGTTTCACTTTCCGTAGGGATCACGTCGCTAAAAAGCACACGAGGTGAGTGGTAACGGCGCTTGTTGAAGAGTTTTGGGTCCACGTTTGGGATTAGGTCATTGTAGTGTGAGTTCTGCTTTGTTTGGCCATGAGGCCTGTATGAGTGTTCCGATGCTGCATGCTCATTGGCTGGCCCCTGTGCGTGGGTGTAGCCTTCCATGTTGAGTGCAGCTTGGACGCTGATCAGGAAGAGCAGGACCAGCGTCAACGACCTCATGGGCACTCGTCCTGCTGACAAAGAGACAGTGAAATCAGAATTATAATTTAGGACATTCAGCAATGTAGTTACGTGAGCCAACACACACACACACACACACACACACACACACACACACATGCTGAGTTTCCATCTTTTATGGGGATTTCCATAGACATAATGATTTTTAAACTGTACCAACTTTATATTCTATCCCCTAACCCTAACCCTACCCCTAAACCTAACCCTCACAGAAAACTTTCTGATTTATTACATTTTCAAAAACATAATTTAGTATGATTTATAAGCTGTTTTCCTCATGGGGACTGACAAATTGTCCCCACAATGTCAAAAATGTCTGGATTCACTATCCTTATGGGGACATTTGGTCCCCACAAAGTGATAAATACCCACACACACCCACCCACCCACCCACACACACACACAAATATTTTTGCTGCTTGTTCAGTTTACTACTATAGCAACACAATTCTAGAACTTCATCCATTTAAATTTGTAAAACAGAAATTTACTTAATCCATTTGGGTTGGGACTACATGAATACTTTTTGCTGAAACTGGGCAGGGGGGACTCAAAATATGTTAAAATTAAATGTTATTTATGTGTTCACACTGAGAGAACATGACCATGGCAACATTGCAATCGCGGCTTTCCTTCTTCAGGGAGAAAGCCACTTCATCTGTCCCCTCCGCCGGTCCTTCTACCGACCCGGTTGACACTGAATGCGGTTCAGTGGCTTCAATGGGTTCGGTTCTGCCGGGCAATCCCCCACGGACCGCTCATTCCCCAGAACGCTCGTTTGCTCCCGTCCAGTTCTGGGATGAGACAGGCAGCACGCCTCAGTGCCAGCCTAATGCCTTTTTTGGAGCTTGCGGATGGATGAGATGTTGATCGCTGCATCGGAGAGCGCCTTGGTGAAATCAGATGCCATTGACTTGACTGGTCTAGCACCGCTCACGGCCACGCCCCCGGTCCATTTTTTTCCGAAGGTGCATGATGAGCTGACAAGGTCGTGGGGGACTCCTTTCACTGTCCGAACCCAATCCTTCAGCTCATCTGCTCTCACTACCCTTGATAGCGGGGTGGACGAGAGTTATGCCGCGATACCCCAGGTGGATGAGGCGATTGTGTCACACCTATGCCCGCTGAGTGCCACCACCTGGCAGAGTCGCCTGGCACTCCCTTTGTCTCTGGTGGCCAAAGCCTACAGTGCCGCTGTTCAGGCCGCCTCTGCCCTGCAAGCCATGGCTCTCGTGCAGTAAGTGTCCAGGCATGTCGTGGTTATGACAGATGCCTCCAAGCCAGGCTGTGGCACCGTGTGCAATGGGCACGCAGCTGCCAGCCCCTGGAAAGGACAACGCCTGCATTGGCACATCAACTGCCTCGAGTTGCTGGCAGTACAACTCGCCCTGTGGAGGCTATTGCCGTTGATCCAGGGCAAGCACATGTTGGTCTGGACGGACAACACGGCGACAGTATTAGTGTATATAAACCACCAAGGCACCTTACGCTCTCGTCACATGTCGCAATTCACCCATTATCTCCTCCTCTGGAGCCAGCGGCGACTCAAGTCGCTGTGGGTCACTCACATCCCCGGCAACCTCAACGCCACAGCGGACGTGCTCCCACTGCCCACTCTGATGCGCTCTGGGCTACGCAAATACACGTTATCCCAGTGAGCCTACTTTCACAGAACATGTGCAAGGTCAGGGAGGACGAGGAACAAGTCACCCTCGTGGCACCGTATTGGCCCACCCAGTCTTGGTTCTCGGACCTCACACTCCTCGTGACAGCACCTCCCTGCAAAATTCCCCTGAGGAAGGATCTTTTTTCTCAGGGACGAGTCACCATCTGGAACCCATGCCTGGACCTCTGGAACCTCCACGTTGGGTCCCTGAAAGGGACGCGGAAGACTTAAGTGGTCTACCAGCCCGCAGTTGTAAACACGATTGCTCAGGCCAGGGCTCCTTCCACAAGGCAGCTGTATACCCTGAATTGGCATGTGTTCGCGAACTGGTGCTCTTCCCGTAGTGAAGACCTCCAGAGATGTGCAGTTGGGTCAGTGCTTTCCTTCCTGCAGGAGAAGCTGAAGGTGTATGTAGCTGCTATAGCATTGCACCACGATGCAGTTGAAGGTAAGTCCCTTGGTAAGCATGACTTGATCGTCAGGTTCCTGAGAGGCTGAACCCTCCTAGGCTGCACCTTTTTTCCTCATGGGACCTCTCCATGGTCCTGCTGGGCCTTCGGAGAGCCCCGTTCGAGCACCTAGAGTCAGTCGAGTTAAAGGCTGTCTCATTAAAGACCGCTCTCCTGACCGCGCTCACTTCCAACAAGAGGGTCGGGGACCTGCAAGCATTCACTGTTAGCAAAGTGTGCCTGGAGTTCGGTCCGGAAGACTCTCACGTCATCCTGAGACCCCGACCAGGCTATGTGCACAAGGTTCCCACAACCCCTTTTAGGGATCAGGTGGTGAGCCTGCAAGCGCTGCGCCGGGAGGAGGCAGACCCAGCCTTAACGTTGCTGTGTCCGGTGTGTGCTTTGCGCATCTACTTGGATTGCACGCAGAGCTTTAGATGCTCTGAGCAGCTCTTTGTCTGCATGGGGTGAACAGCGGAAAGGGCCTACCAGGCCTAGGCAAAATTCCACTCGCCTCAGGTGTTTAGGGGCTCCCAAGAGCAACCCCTTGTGTCACTACATCAACACAACTTCTCGTTCCCTCCATAACCGAAACGTTAGATGGTAATTATAATGAATTCTCAGAATTCCAGTGGAAAATATCAAATTAAGTTAGTACAAGCAGTTATAAGACTATAATTGATGCAAAATGTTTGTAAAGAAATAAGAAAAACTTTTATGTTATTGAAATGATGCAATACAATTTTACTTTGGGCTTGTTCCTATCACCCCATAATCTCCTTTATTGTGTGGCCATTCACATAACATGTTCTTGTGCCCAAAACAGCAAGATGAACACAACAGAATAGTGAAGGCAAGGGTCTCGAGATGCGTTCTTGCACTCTGTTTGCCTATTGCATCCATCTTTGGTCGCTGCATCGTGTCTTGCTGCTTTTTCTCGCACATTGTGTGTTCCGTTTTAAGATGGTGTGTCAAGTTGAAAGCAATTCAAAGTGTTTTTGTTGAGATTACATAGTAATTGACATTACGTGATTCATTACATGTATCACAGCAGTTACAAGATCTACAAGCAATTTAAATGTTTTCCAAAACAGATGAGGTTTTTAAGGTTAATTCTCTGTCGAGTTTTAAATCAACAAAACCGACCTCCCTACTCTAAACCTGAATCCTAAATTTAACCGATAGCATCTGAAAAAGCTAACTCAGGATACCCTGGTCCTATGCATCACAAATGCAATGCATTGGTCAACAGTAGTTGATTTTGTTATGCAAATATGAAAATTGTGCTTAATTGTCATGAAAATGATGTCACAAAAGCCAAAAATCTTAATGGTAGTTTATTCAAAATATAATTTCTTAAATGTATTCTTTGTGAGATCCATCCATATGCATTTTTTTTTGAATTGTGAATCACAAAATTACTATTGAACATTAGATGCATTCCATACCAATAAACCTATGTGTGTGTGTGTGTGTGTGTGTGTGTGTGTGTGTGCGCGTACGTGTGAGCGTGTATTTATCACTTTGTGGGGACCAAATGTCCCCATAAGGATAGTAAAACCCGAAATTTTTTACCTTGTGGGGACATTTTGTCGGTCCCCATGAGGAAAACAGCTTATAAATCATACTAAATTATGTTTTTTGAAAATGTAAAAATGTAGAAAGTTTTCTGTGAGGGTTAGGTTTAGGGGTAGGGTTAGGTTTAGGGGATAGAATATAAAGTTTGTACAGTATAAAAACCATTATGTCTATGGAAAGTCCCCATAAAACATGGAAACACAACATGTGTGTGTGTGTGTGTGTGTGTGTGTGTGTGTGTGTGTGTGTGTGTGTGTGTGTGTGCTGTGGTGCAGGCAATGCCTGATATCTTGACTCACTGACCTGTGCAATGTTCCTAGTTGAAGTGAGGGCCCAGTGGGCTGCTAGAGCCAGAGTCCAGTGCAGGCTGACCCCCAAGAGCCTGCCATCAGGACTGGCTTGTGTTTCTTCTTTTTCTGGAAAACACATGCCTCTTTTAGTACATCAACATCTGAGTGAATACTGTAAGTTCCTTGGGCTAAATATATTCCTTCAATTCTGCATATTAATAAATATAATGGAAATGTCAATAAAGGCAATATAATTAATGACAAGTTAGTAATATATATCCTGCAGAGCTTACAAAAGCTGCATAAAAAGGCCTATTTGTCTGTCTCTATTATTGTCATGGATGTACTTACTTCCTTTAACTTAAAGTATGCAATTTAATCACATGCAACATTTTCACCCAGAGCAAAAGTCACTTCATCTGGCTGTAATATTTCACCACCCAAAGTGTCATTTGTGTAATTCCACTAAACGTGTGATATTCTACACTTCATTATGAGACCTCTGCCCCATCTAAAAGCACACACCAGAGAGTGTTTCATTAGACATGTTCCATTAGTGGAGACCTTATGGTTTATGAATTGTTGGTTTAAAAGTAAAAACTGGCACACATGGAGACTTTTAAGACTTTTGATTTAATGAATACACAAGGCATTCATTTAAAAAGCTCAATTACTGACAAACTGTGTTGCCATCAATACAAACACACATATTCTTGGAGAATTCACCACTGTTCTTCTATCTATTTTGGCTGTCTCAATTGCTTCTGTCTCTTTATGCAATCTCAGGCAGACTCTATGTTCAGTAGGGGGCTTTTTGGGGGCCATGACATATGTTGCAGGGCTCCCTGTTCTTCTATTCTAATCTTTTCTATTTGCAAAAGTAATGTTTGGGAATCTAACATTTATATTTAATATTGAAACACTAAAGCTGCATTCATGGAGTTCTCACAGATGTGCGTATTACCCATGCCATGAGCACTGACTCACCCCTGGCCCATACAGACACTGGCTTTTGGACCTGATGCTAATAACTGCTTGGATGGTCCTTTTCCTCTTTGTCCCAGAGAACACAAGTGAACACAAAATGTGGACTCTTCAGACCAAAAAACATGGTTTCACTCTTCTTCTTACCATCTAAGATGAGACAGAGCCCAGAGAAGTCGGCAGCACTTCTGGACAGTGTTGACGTATGGCTTCTGCTTTGCATAGTAAAGTATTAACTTGCATCTGTGGATGCAGCAGCGAGTGGTGTTGACAAACAAAGGTTTACTAAAGTTATCCCAAGCCCATGTTCGCTCTGTATGTTATTATGTTATTTGAATCCAGTAATGATTTGTCAAAAAGTAACTTTGCAGGAGTGAGTGAAGGAAACAGTAAACTCCCAGCTTGTATGTCTACCCCGCATTGGATTATGGACAATTTCAAGTGTACATCAAATGTACACTTGAAATTAGAGTGCATTGTGGGTAAGAATGAGTAAACAAAAGTAGGTAACGAGTGGCTCACTCAGAATTCAGATGCTCCTACAAAATGGTGGACACCCAGAATAGTGCAAAATATCGTGGATAGGGGGCGGTTTCAGACACAGCGCCACTGGGTCTGGCTATTTGATGAGAGAGATAGCTCAGCTACAATAAACGTAATAAGTTTTGGAGAATAAATGGTAAAGAATATAATATTAACTGAGACGAATTCATCTGACCAAATAAACTGCAGAGAACTTTTATTCTGTCTCACAGCATTGAGGAAGATGACGTACAGGTTGACCAATCAGAAGAAAGGGGCTTTTCAGGTCCTCCCATATGTTTGCATCAAAAATGCATCTTTTTTACTTGAACTGGTTAATGCTTTATTTAGATAAGTTAAGACTTATCACGTGAAGAAAATTAAAATACCCATTTTAATATATAACTGAACTCCACTCGCTATGTAATGAGGTCTTGTGACCACAATGTAGCACACTTCTATTTTAAGCGTTTATTGCAGAATAATGCCTACTGTTTTACTTACAATTTTAAAAGAAATTATACTGCCCATATTTTTTTTTTTTTTTGAACTAGGTAGTATACTGTGTAGAAGTGTAGTATGACCTCAGCCTTGGAAAGAGTTTGTTTCACAGCCACCACTAGAGAGCAACAGTGTACATACATACATCTGGAATAAATAGAGGTTGCATGGTTACTACAGGTCTGCCTGGACATGGCAGCAAGACATCAAGTAAACTCTCAAGCAAACAAACAGAATGAGATGGAACAAGCACTAAAATACAATACAGCCACACATACTGAATCTCTTTTGCTCTGTGGATATTGCAGCTGCTGAATCTAGCTCTCAAACTAAAGGCCACACCCTTAGTTTGCATCTGGGGTAGATCTTACTTGTATGATATTGCCCAGATGTCACCTAAAGTTTTGCTTTCAGGTTGAAGTTTGACACACAAGGAGAGGAGACCACTGCCAATACTCCTTTATGTCTGGCATTGGATTGCACTGATTATTTGGTGGTGTTTTCAATAATAGAAAATATCTGTTTAATGTAGTTTGAACAGTGCCAAAATAATATCAACACTAGCTCAGAAAAAGAAAAAAAATCTTGATGTGATAAAATTAGGTAAACATAATGAGTTGGCTGATCTCTCTGTTTGAAAATTGGTTACTACATTTCTGTAAACTAACAAACAGGCATTTTCACCCTGATCTACCACGCAACCTTTAAAGGAATGTTTAGGGTTTAGTTCAACTTTTGCTTTTGCTAAATAAATTGTTACATTATTTGTGCTCCAAATTAAATGAGGAAGTATAGCCACAAGTATAAGTGTTAAGCAGCCTGATCGAATGAAAATTGCATGACTACAAGGTATTACAAGGTTCATTACAAGTATGAGGGCAGTTACAAGGTGAAATGTCCACTGTGTGGCGCTACAACCAAGTTAAAATTTAATTTTCCCTTATCAGGGGTACTTATCACATACAATAACTGCTTAACCACTTGTAGCAGGGCGAAAGGCAGGGCCGGGTCATGATCCTACACACCCGGTCCCGTATTAGGCTAATCAAGCCTCCGTGAGGGATAAAGGTTGACTGCAGAGGATCGTGCGAGAGAGAGAGAGAGAGAGAGAGAGAGAGAGAGAGAGAGAGAGAGAGATAGTTAGTTTACGGACATGTCCGTCATGTGTGTTTTTGTCACACAAGTTTTATATTAAACTATTATTTATATTGACAAGCCAGTTCTCACCTCCTCCTTTCCATTGATCCCTTTACACTGGTGCCGAAGCCCGGGAAGGAGGAGGGATGCCGGTAGCGGAGTCCTCGACACTGCCGTCCATCCAGGGGAGCGCCGCTGCCATCCACTGGGGGAGGGATTAGACCGACCGCCCGGACGTGTTGAACGGCCTCCGTCCGCGAGGCCAGTGGGGACTGGACTCCCCGACTGCCTGGAGCGGTAGGGCCGCTACCAGGGGCGGAGTAGTGTCCCCACGAGTCGCCGAGAACGCGGAGGGGTGTTCTTTCCGCCGTGAGTCTGACTCCGGTCTGCCCGGGAAAAGTGGCTGTCATCTGCCTGAGAAGGTGGAGTAGTGATCGAGGACCATGCGACGGTGTATCGGAGAACCGGCGAGTAGGTTTTTTTTTTCATCTCTCTCTCTCCCCTCTCTCTCTGCCGCTCTTTTAAAATTTACAGTGTTTTTTGGGGGGGTACTATACTGTTACAGGAAGTACCCCCCCAGTTTAATTATTTCTGTTTCCCTCCCCTTGTCCTCTCCCTCATCCAGGTAGACGGGGATGACCTGCCGGCAGACGGGGCTCCCCCAGGGAAAGGGGGGGGGGGTTGTACGTCATGCTGGGGGCTCCCCAGCCTGAGAGAACGAGGGAGGAATGTGGCAGGGCGAAGGGCGGGGCCAGGTCGTGATCCTACACATCCTAACCCTTATTAGGCTAATCAAGCCTCCCGAGAGGGATAAAGGTCGACTGCAGAGGATCGTGCGAGAGAGAGAGATGTCGGTCATGTATGTGTGTTTGTCTTTTGTTTGAGTTTAAAATTAAACTATTATTTATATTGTCAAGCCGGTTCTCACCTCCTCCTTTCCATTGATCCCTTTACACCACTATAGTATGATGCATCATTGGAGAAATTAACAAGCTAGTCACGGATGTTTCCCGAAACCATAGTAGCTATTTCACACATTCATCGTTCGAACCACATTGGTTCAACATCATAGAACTGTCATTACTTTCGTATAATGTTTAATGTGAAAAAGCTGCTGAAGACACGAAATCGCCGTGCACCTTAATGAGACAGATGCCATGCGCCTTAATGGGGTTTTCCTCTACATTAGACTCTGGGGTTCCCCCGATGCACTTAAGCACATACGCACATGCACACTCTTAAAATGCGTGCATTGTATTCAGAAGTGATCATCCCTATGCCCTATTCCTTTCAAAGTCTTTACCATTCACTGTTTTGTGTGCTCCAAAATAACAGAAATTTGGAACTGACATTTTAAGCCATTTTATTGAAATTTCAGTTTGAAGTTATCTCACAACATACCTATTAGGATTATTCTTCCATTGAAGTGCCCTTTGGAGGCTGATTTATCCTATTTGGAACACAGACAAAACGCTACACGTTGGTTAACATGGTCACAGAAGGCGTATTCTCCAACCAAAATCATGTATGAAAGTGCTTTCTCTTAAAAGCCTTAAATCCCTTAAACAACTGCATTCATGTTCATGTTACGTTTCAGAACAACGCTTTCTGTAAAACCCCAGTATAAGTTGTTTTCTTAATTGCATGTAAACGTGACCTAGGTCTTGACTGAATGAAAGATATATGTATGGAATAAAAGATATAGAAGCCTCAGCAAAGTCAAATAATGTCCACACAGCAAACTTTTCGATGCAGTTTGCACAGATTTCTTATAACTACAGTTTCAGGAAACAGCAAATCGTTGAACTATGTTGGTAACCACGGATTTTGTGGTTTTTAAGGTTAATCCTTTAAATGATGCTCTGTTGAATTTTAAATCAACAATACTGACCTCCTTACCCTAAACCTTATACCTAAACCTAACCGATAGTGTCACTAAAAGCAAATGTGAGATAAAAAATATGTGAATGCGTCATTTTGTGTAGCTTCTATGACACTTTCGGCTCACATTTATGGGGAGGCTGTGGCTCAGGTGGTAGAGCAGGTTAGCCAGTAATCACAGGGTTGGTGGTTCAATTCCTGGCCCACACGACTACACATGCTGCCCAAGTTGCTCCAAATGGTAGGCTGGCACCTTGCATGGCAGCTCTGCCATCATTGGTGTGTGTGAGAGTGTGTGTGTGTGTGTGTGAATGGGTGAATTAGTTCACAGTGTAAAGTGCTTTGTTAAAAAAGCTCTATATAAGTACAAACCATTTACGTTTCAACTCGTGCGCTTCAACTCACTGGTGCTTTACACGAACAAGCGTGTAAATATTGATGAGTCTATAATGTAAATGTTCAAATGCCTTTCGAGTCACGCACGTAAGTGTTTAGATGTCATTGAAGACAGCATGGCGAAAAGTGAGTGTTTATGAACTGATGCCCTTTTACTTGTGATTTGTGTGAAAGTGAGTTAAAATAATTGTGTTGTAGCACCTTTAGTGTTCATTTCACCAGGAAACCGCCATGATATGTACAATGTGGCATGTAAATTATTTCGCAATGTGTGAGAACATTTTTGGTATAGTAATGTGATTTTAAGAGACCAGGTTGGTGTTTGGACAGACAACGTTATTAAGTTTTTATATATATAAAATTGATTGATTCATTCATTGATTCAACAAGGTGTTGAAAGCATTCTTTAGAAATGTTGGCCCATATTGATAGGATAGCATCTTGCAGTTGATGGAGATTTGTGGGATGCACATCCAGGGCACGGAGCTCCCGTTCCACCACATCCCAAAGATGCTCTATTGGGTTGAGATCTGGTGACTGTGGGGGCCATTTTAGTACAGTGAACTCATTGTCATGTTCAAGAAACCAATTTGAAATGATTCGAGCTTTGTGACATGGTGCATTATCCTGCTGGAAGTAGCCATCAGAGGATGGGTACATGGTGGCCATAAAGGGATGGACATGGTCAGAATCAATGCTCAGGTAGGCCGTGGCATTTAAACGATGCCCAATTGGCACTAAGGGGCCTAAAGTGTGCCAAGAAAACATCCTCCACACCATTACACCACCACCACCAGCCTGCACAGTGGTAACAAGGCATGATGGATCCATGTTCTCATTCTGTTTATGCCAAATTCTGACTCTACCATCTGAATGTCTCAACAGAAATTGAGACTCATCAGACCAGGCAACATTTTTCCAGTCTTCAACTGTCCAAATTTGGTGAGCTCTTGCAAATTGTAGCCTCTTTTTCCTATTTGTAGTGGAGATGAGTGGTACCCGGTGGGGTCTTCTGCTGTTGTAGCCCATCCGCCTCAAGGTTGTGCGTGTTGTGGCTTCACAAATGCTTTGCTGCATACCTCGGTTGTAACGAGTGGTTATTTCAGGCAAAGTTGCTCTTCTATCAGCTTGAATCAGTCGGCCCATTCTCCTCTGACCTCTAGCATCAACAAGGCATTTTCACCCACAGGACTGCCGCATACTGGATGTTTTTCCTTTTCACACCATTCTTTGTAAACCCTAGAAATGGTTGTGCGTGAAAATCCCAGTAACTGAGCAGATTGTGAAATACTCAGACCGTCCCGTCTGGCACCAACAACCATGCCACGCTCAAAATTGCTTAAATCACCTTTCTTTCCCATTCTGACATTCAGTTTGGAGTTCAGGAGATTGTCTTGACCAGGACCACACCCCTAAATGCATTGAAGCAACTGCCATGTGATTGGTTGATTAGATAATTGCATTAATGAGAAATTGAACAGGTGTTCCTAATAATCCTTTAGGTGAGTGTATATATATATATATATATATATTCAATCTTTCAACTCCTGTCATGACCATGTAAAGCAGGGAATCCCTGTAACTTTACACAATGCATGCAAGGATAAAATAGGAATTACATTGGCAATGGACAACCACAAGTTCTTCCACCTAGAACAGTACTCTTACAGCTCTAAAAAACAACAACCTTACAGTTTTACAGTACTTAAAAGAGTGTTCTTATCCCGTGGACTTCCATTGTAAGTGCATTGCTATAAACATGATTATGGTTTGATTTTACAAATTGAAGAATCGAGTTAAAATTATCGTATGTGTTTTTTTTATTGGAACATTTCTTTAAAAGAGCTGAAAATATTGCCAACTTCTCCCATAATGCTCTTGTAACTGTTTGAAGAAACATACTGCAACAAAGGTTTTGACACTGACCTAAACTGTAGTTTTTACTTGGTTTCCCTGATTATCTGTGCAAATGTTGTTTTCTTGGGAAAAAAAATTGGTTATGATGCTTATTTCAAAATACGTTTCAAAAGTGAGCTGCTGCTTCATGTACCTTTGCATTACATTACCAACTACATTTACAAGCTTGTTCAGATGCAATCAAGTTACGAAGTGTCTGAAATGAGTGTCATTTGTGATGCAAATGAGTCGACACGTGAGCCAAAAGAGTCGTAGAAGCACCACAAAATGAGGTGATTGCTTTAGCAATTTTGTTTTTAATCTTTCATTTGCTCTTTATGATGTGAATGGTTAGGTTTAGGTTTAAGGTTTAGATTAGGGAGGTCGGTTTTGTTGATAGAACATTACTCATTAAAAAAACCTCATCAGTTTGGGAGAAAAAAAACAGCGTTGACTACACCACATTTTGCAAAAATGTCGCCATCTCACATATTCAAAGAAGGGGAATAAAAATGATGAAAGACTTCAAAGAATTGGTGCCTAGTTACAGGACCTAAGATATAGACCTTTCCTTATAAATATATAAATACATTTGAACCTAAAGTCTTGATGTTAATTAAACAAAATGCTATTGACATATTAACTTCCCTTTAATAGGAATTCCTGACATGAATTTGGACAAGTTAAATGCTCCCTCCCACTGAACTACAATAACAGTGTGTTTTTGTACGAGGTTTAATTTATGATTAATAGCATGGGGAAAGCCACAAATGAGCCTCATAAAACAAGACTCTTCCTTCTACTATGAGCAATTTATATCCTTTAATAACCCCAACACTGAAGCAGACGTTGTTCACTTCATTCTCTTTTACGAGCGTAAAGTTTATACCTAAATTAGTGTTTCGGGCATTTTTACATCATACCCCTCCAATAATGCGATTGTTTGTTTTAGCAACACTCAGTTTAATCTGCATTACTCCATTTCATCTGACATTGTTTACATGTACGACTTAAGTAATAGAATATGAGAGATTAACTTGAAATATGAGCCAAAGAACGACTAGTTTAATGACTATTATTATGAATATATCTGCAAGCAACTATGTAGGGGCCATGACTTCGGGCTATAGTTTAGAGATGAGAGGGTTCAAAAGTTACAAGAAAAAGGGAATTAAAGAGAAAATGAGCTGATACAAGTGCTAAAGGAGGCAGGGCAAATCATTTTATAGAGGCTGAATGAGTTTAATATTAATTTCATTTACAGAGCACATTTCTTTGTTTATATTGATGGTTTTGCTGTGCAGATTCACAGGCCCATTTTAGCTGAGCGCATGGGCCACTTTACCTAAACACAGCATAAAAGAGATCCGAATTAACAAAATATGAGCAGCGTGATAAATGTGCATAGACAATTAAATTCTGTTCTAGATGATTTACCCACTTTAGCCGACATCATCCTATTTAATAAAGATCCTGTGGTGTAGTGGGCCAGTGAAATGGCTGAAGGATATTTGAGCTGAATTCATTAGTCTGACTTTGTTAAAGGAATGTTCCGGGTTCAATACAAGTTTAGCTCAATCAAAGCATGTGTGGCATAATGTTGATTAGCACAAAAAAAAGCAAAAATCTTGGTTCTAGTGAGGCACTTACAATGCAAGTGAATGGGGCCAATTGATTAACATTAAAATGCTGACTTTTTCAAAAGTATAGCCACAAGACATAAAGGATATGTGTGTAAACATGATTTTAGTGCGACAAAATCACTTACTAACCTTTTCTGCGTAGTTATAGCCAATTTTACAACTTTACCATGATGATGTAATATCACCAATCCATAAAACGACTATAAAAATGACTATTTACAGCTCAAATAACTGGCTGTGGCTCAGGTGGTAGAGTGGGTCGGCCACTAATCGCAGGGTTGGTGGTTCGATTCCCGGCCCACACAACTCCACATGCTGAAGTGTCCTTGGGCAAGACACTGAACCCCAAGTTGCTCCCAATGGCAGTCTAGCACCTTGCATTGCAGCTCTGCCATCATGTGTGTGTGAATGGGTGAATGAGATGCAGTGTAAAGTGCGCTAAGGTTAAAAAGGCACTATATAAGTGCAGACCATTTACCATTTATAAAATTAGAAGCTTCACGTTTCTGCGTTTAAACCACCCAAAATTGGCCAAGTTCACTTTTATTGTCCCCATACACTATATAAATTTTTTTGTGGTACTCAACATTATGCCAAACATGCTTTCGATTTAGCTTAACTTGTATTGAACACGGAGTATTCCTGTTAAGATATGCTTGGTAAATCGTTTTATAGAGGCTGGATGGGTCCAACTCTAACAGAAAGCATAGAGTAGATATTATGCACATTACAAATTCTCAATAATTCACAAGTTGCCTGAAGCTGGGCTTAAACTGGTGTCCTTTTGATCTGCATGTCACACAGATACGCAAACCTATCTCTGCATCATACTGCCACAAGTTTGACAGTTGCTAAGTAGACATACCAAGTGTCAGCACACAAAATTGTTGCTGAGATATTACTGTTGTTCAGACAGGTTTTGAATAATAATAATTCAAAATAATTGCCATTTTTGGAAGACATAGAATAGAATGTTTAGAAAGCATTGATCCAAAAAAGTTTTGTTTAAATTGACTAAGCATTATAATCACTATGTTGCACTCTCTCCAAACTGCTCAGGTAACCTCAGGACATGATGTCGAAGACACATACCAGTTTTCTTTCACATCAAACAAAGCATTTAACAGATACGCCACTTTGTAAAGAAAATCAAAATGGTGGAAAGCTGATTGATGATTTAACATCAATCAAGGTTACAACAGGCACATCCAATTTCATTTCTTTACTGAATGCAACACATGTCAGTACGTTTAGCGGCCTGTTAAAAGATTTGGTTGTGAGTGTCAACAGTGTCTTTTATGAAAAGCATAAAGCTCTTGTGAGGTGTTGACAACAGATAATGAAGCAGTGCTAAAGACAGATGGCCTCTTTTTATCAACAAATGACAAGAAGAGAGCGGGCGAGAGATAGAGTGAGGCAGGGAGAATGAGAGAGAAAAAACTAAATTAAGCATTTGTCTGACATACACATAGTTGGTCTCTAACAAAACCAGCAACATTTTGGAGCTGCTGCTGTTGGCACCAAATTATAAATGTACTCTCTAATGACACTAAGAAATTAAATAGAGTAATTGGTTATCCATCCAAGTATCCATCAAATGTGTGTGCTAAATCAGTCACTGATTGCACATGGAATTTCACAACTGCCTGTTGTCTATGGTCCTTAATTAAAAATAAATAAACAAATAAAACCCAATGAAATTACTCTCTTAGATGAAATAATGCATCTAAACACACTGTCGAAGTTGGGATACTCTTACTAAACTACACTCATCTAAATGAACATAAATACATCTGATTACTCAGTTTTTCCACATCTTACTCTTTTCATCTTTTATAATCACTGTAAGAGTGTTTCGCAGCTGTATTGGACAGTTATAACCATGAACAGAGACTGATGCACACCATACTTGCTTGAAACATGAAATGATTTTAAGATTGATTTGTAATAAATGTTGCACATGTACTAGTAGCAACAGTCCTGACATGCTGCTGTGGATAATAAATAAACATGTGTTTTAACTAGGGCTGTCAATTTAACGTGTGTGATTAATTATATATAAAATAAGGCGTTTAAAAAAATTATGTGGACCATAATAAGGAATATTCCTTAAATATAAGCATCTCAAGCATGGAGTACCTGTTTTCTCCAGGGGCAGTAAGCGAAACTTCAGCTGTGTAGGCAACGCACAGCTCAAACAGACAAAGAACAAACCGCACTTACCGACAGCAGACAAAACAAGACGAGAACATGTTCTTGCGTACAAACACAGCTTGATGGATCACTAATCCAAAGAAAGGGATCTCAAAACGTGTTTTTCTAAGTTTCAAACTTTGTTTAACTTGACGCAGAGCCTTAAAAACAGTATGTTTATGATGAAACACAACCGAGAGGATCCAAAAGTGTCCATCTGACGAAGATTGACACGTCCTTAAACAAGCACTTTTAATAACGAATTCAATTTCAAAATGGATTGCTGTGAACTGTAGGCCAATAATTGGCTTACAGTATGTTCAATAATATAGAAATAAACAATATATTGCATTCTAAAGCCACTTTTGTATTGGCCTTTTTAATGCTCAAGTGTGCCAAAATAATGGAATGCATTTTAATTATCTGTATTATTATGTACATTTTATTATGTATAATTTCCAAAATGTGCCTAAAAACACTCATGCGAATAAACTACTATGGAAACACATTTACCGAATAAATACAGATGCGCGTCAAAAAGAAATGTGACTGAATAATTCACTCATAACATGAGCCGAGTTCAGATTAGGGTTAGGTTTAGGTTAGGGCTAGGGTAACCCTAGGGTTAGGTTTTCCTACACATTATAAGCGCAGTAAATAAAATAGTCCCAGTGGCTACCACTTTCATTTCCATTTTGCATCAATTTCCATGGATGTGATGATTTTGTCCTCTGAAACACATTGAATGAAAAAAAGTTTTAATTGCAATTCGTTTTTGCTGGTGCACCGATCAGGAAATTTGAGGCTGATACCAAGCTGTGATCGGCCGATACCGATTTATAAAAAGTGCCCTTTGCTACACTTTTGCAAGTTATATGCTGCAGTTATCTGTCTATGCCCCAAACAGAAAAAAGTAGTAACACTTTACAAAAAGGTTTAATTTGTTAACAATATTTAACAACATTACTGTAGTTAACATGAACTAATGAACTTAATGTTACTTACAACATGTACTAATACATTATTAAAATCAAAAGTTGTATTAGTTACATTAATGCACTATGAACTAACATGAACTAGCAATGAACAATTGTCATTTTATTAACTAACATTATAATTAAGAAATGCTGTAAAAATATATTATTCTTTGTTTGCATTAAGGTTAAATAAATGAAAATCTTTTATTAAGTGTTACTAAAATTACAATAATTGTGAATTGCTAATAGTTATTTGAAAACTGTTATTAATAATTCTGTTGTAAATATCGAAAGGTCATTATGACATACTGGTAACCAGTAAAAACCTTGAGAGCATCACACACAGCAGAGATACTTTCAAAAATAAGAAAAAAAAAATATCCATTACAAGCTCTAAAACTGCTCCAATGAGAAATCATTCATATCAATGATTTGTTTATTGTCTGTGGCGTTTTGCTGTAACACAAATCACTAATTATTATGCAAATGTGTGATGACGCAATGCCATTATGGTAAAAAAGGTAAAATGCTGCGATTAGTAGTGATGTTACAAACATTAATCTGATTTAAATTAGTCTGATTAGTCTGATTATCACGACTCATGTTACATCACGTGTACTTAGATTTACATTTGAAATGCACCTTGAATTAAAACCTGACTAATGTTACCTTTTTGCTTTATATAGCTAGACTTTAGAAATGAATACCAAACTTCAACTACATTTCGAGATCAGTACATGAGTGTCATGGTTTTATGTGTTTTTGTTCATATTTTGTGTTAATGTCTTATATTTTGGGAGTTTTGTTCCTGTTTTATAGTCACATGTTCCATGTCTACAATGTTAAGCAATGTTACAATGACACAGAGATCAGAAATCAAACCTGTGTCCCCACAGTAGCACTACAGCTCTGACAGATCATGAACACAACCAATAAAGTATTTCATGATTTTAGAAGTATTCTGTCTTTATCTACTCACACGCATGATGTTTCAAACCATTTGCTTTTTTTGCTTTTTTCTGTAAACGCAAAGAATAATTTTTGATCTTTACACAGCTCTTTTCCAAATAATGCCAATAGTTTTACAGAGAAAGGTCAACGCATAACTGTAAACATCCACAATTCTCACTTGGTCAGGTTTAACTCCAAAAATCAAACTGAATACATAGTAATAACTATTAAAGCAGAAGGAGCTGTGTAAATACCTAAAAGAAAAACCCCTGACCTGTGTCTGCGCCATGATCTGAGACGTCCTTGTGTTAGTCAAAGATTACATAAAGTAAATCTTTCATGGTAAACTTTGGGGAATATGCATGAAAATGTGACCTCGGCACACAGAACTCAGGAAAGGAAATGTCCACAAGATACATACAGCCTGAGGAACGATTGCATTTTTTTCTCTTGGAGAGTTGAGCAGCATAAAACCTTCCAGATGCAAACCAACATCATTATGGTAATGATGAGTTGCACAAACACATATGGATACATTACATACTGTATCCATATACAGACACACACACATGGCTGTCTGTACATCATAAATTAGGTTGAAGACAAAGCCTACCATTGGGAGAGCTGTGAAATCGTATTTTAAACACAGCTGCTGCTTTGTAGAAAGAACATCGGTGAACAGGAAGTAGCATGAAATTGGTTTAGGATGTGAGAGCATCTCGGTGAAAACAGACTCGTTAGATTTTTGGCCAACATACTGCCACTTCTACTCAAAAATTCGAATTTATTGAAAATAAACACATGCAGGCCAATTTCTTCAGTGAAATCAGCCTATGCATTAACTGACAAAAAGATGAAGTCTTGATTTCATGGGAAAATCGGTGACAGGAGTTTGAATGATTTGTCTGCAATTTGTCTCTAATATCAGTCTATGCTTTCTAAATTTCAAAAACAGCAATTCCCTATCTGTCACTCACTCGATGTTGTGTCGATGTAGTGACACTAAGGGTCACTCTTAGGAGCCCCAAACACCTCTGATCTTTGAGAAAAGGACAATGGGAATTGGCGAGAGAAAATTGCATGCCACTCCCCCGGACATACGGGTATAAAAGGAGCTGGATTGCAACCACTTATTCAGATCTTTTCTTCGGAGCCAAGCGGTGTTGAGCAGCGAGTTCCACTGCCATTCCATTCACCTCACAACGAGAAGTGTATGCTGTTGTATATATGGTGCATTTCAGCAGCTTTCTCCCCCTCCTGCACTACTAGTGCAGAGTACGCCCCTGGGCGCTTCGACAGCAAAGAGAGTGTATATTCTTGTAAAAAAATTATATATTTTCCTCTAAAAGAGTGCGCATTGACGGAGAGCTTTTTAAATATGCCTTTCCATCTGTGTGTAGTTCCTGGATGCAGTCATTTTCCCTCCGCCTCTGATGGCCATGATCGCTGTCTCACGTGTCTGGGCTAAAATCACGTTCAGGCAGCACTCGTGGATGGTTCATGTTCTCAGCGCCAAGGCAGTTTGCGCTCGAGTCGCATGTCGCAACTTGCCCGCCGTCTCCTTCTCTGGAGTCAGCAGAGACTGAAGTCAATGCAGGCCACAAAATTTTTTTAGGGCATGAACGTTCGCTAGATGGTGCCGCTTGTCTGGAATTCGCCACATCAGGTGTCGATTTGGGTGGGGGAAAAATAGAAACTAACACATATATTATATGTGAAACACATATATTATATGTGTTATTTTCTTTGTGTAATTTTGCACTATGATCCTTTATTAATTTGTCTGACATGTTATTTACTTATTTATCTATTTTAAAAATGTTTTTGCAGTGTAGAACTAAATTTGATATATTGTTCAGTAAAATAATTGATTCATTTTGGAGTGTATATATATATATATATATGTTGGGCATGGCACATTCACTGTGATGGTTGTACAGGCTGTTATCTTTGTCAAAGCATTCGGGCATGAGAAATCACTTGAGGTGAGTTTTCCAATAGCTCGGTGGACAGCCAAATGTTTCCCAAGCAAACCGTAAAGCTTCCTGGACAGCTAAGATCATCTAGAGGCTTTCGTCCAGACAATTTAAACAGATGGAGATCTGAACCATAAACAATGCTTGGTTCCTAAAGTCTTGTTCAGAATTGAGAGTACTGCCTTTAGAATGACATAACCACTTCGTGATTAAATCTAAACATTAGCACTGTTTAGATTTGAGCCAATCCCACTTTTTCAATCCCTACAGTTGGTATGGCTTTGTACCATGTGATTGGTGCCAACATAAAATAATGAGAACATTAGTTCATTTGTTTTCATATTAGTGCAGCAGCCAAATCGACCCATTGTGTTTTTTTTTTCTTGTGGATTTTGCTTTGGTTGTTAGGGAAAATGAACATTTAAAGAGACATGCAAGTGTATGTTAAGTAACAAAAAAAGACATCATACTGAATTAAGTAAATGTTGATGTTAATGCAAAAAGCAACAACTTTAACAAATGGTCCTTACTGGAGCAGTGTACCAAAGGCTGAATCACCTTTTTGTTTGCATTTAGAATAAATAGACTTTTTTGACTGTGCATTCCACAGAGTTAGTAGCCTTCAATGGAAATGTAGTGATTGGTGCCAAAGCTAAACCATCTGTGTTTCAAAAGGAAACAGATTTTTTGTATTGCATTAACAACTAATTCCTTTATTGCCAGTTCTCAACATTACTTTCAACACAGAATATCACTGTACGTATACAGTGTTGGGTGTAATCAAATCGCAAAGTAATTAGTAATTTTAATATAATTAATTTTGCAATCAAAAAGAAGTGTAAAATCATATTTTGTATTATTGTAATCAGATTTCAGTTACCGTCTTTCAATAAGGTTAATTACTTTTAAGTGCATTACTTGGGTTACACATATTTTTTAAATCAAATTATTTAAAACATAAAATGTTATGTATGAATATAATGTATGTGTAATGCATATCTGTTTGTGATTCTGTGACTGCTGAAGGAACTGTGGCAATGGAGGAAATATAGACATTATTTTGAAATCATTGAGCTGAAAAACAAAAGATTCTCTTAAAATTGTTATATAGAGTATCTGAAAAGTAAAGAAATTTGTAATGTGATTAATCTTCCAATTAATCAATCAGTAAAGCAACATGATTACAATTTTAGATCAGTAATTAGTCATTTGTACTGGATTACTATTTTTATTTGAGTAACTTACACTACAATATCAATGAACAACATCAACATATGGATTAGCTTTAGAGATGTATCATTGTTTACTATTTTGAGGTTCATAGAATAATGAATTAATGGAATTCATAGGTACATTGTATTGATATTAAAATGAATGAGATTAAATATTTTTAACACCATCATATTTAATACAGTGAATGCATTTATCTTACTAATTTGACATTATAATTATTTCATTCTCTTCTATGTGTTTTGTAAAGTCACAAACACAAATCAGTAAATTAGCTGGATGTGTTTCACTTTATTTCATACTAACTGAGCTTTGATGTTAATTAATTTCAGCCACATAAACAGAGTGCAAATGGCTTAACTTTTGTTGGTCCCATCTGGATTTCATTTATACGGAAAGTGAATCTGCCATTGCCTTTACTGGACAAAGTTTCTCCAATTTTAACAGATAAATGAGAGCTTCACTGTGAGATTCTGTCTTAGCATTGAACTCGGTCCACTGTGGCTGTACCCTTTCAAAGGTTCAGACAATTCCAGTTCTACCAGAAAGACTCGGTAAAACATTGCATTTAAGTAGTTTATTATATTGAATAAAACAGAGAATGATAATAAGGTTATTTGGCTTAATCCCTAGTCTGACAGTCAATGAGAGAATTATGAGCAAACAGTAAAAACCTGCAGGGAGGACGGCAGGGTCGAGGAGCATACCCCCCACAGAAGGACAGGGACTCGAAGAGTGGTGCAGGGGTGGAGGAGGTTGCCACGAAGGCACACTGTAGGCAGCAGTATGGTAGGCTGTTTACAGACTTATAAAACAAGAGGTTCGATTTGATTGGTTAAATAAAATATGAATGGGGGAATGATGGACCAGACTACTATGAGTCTTCAAGAGAGAACTACCACTATGCTTTCATTTCCGACCAGTCTTTAGAGGTTTCATAGATCTTTCAAATTATACATACATTCCGTATCTACACAAACATGTGAAACATGTATGTGTACACTAGGAGTGTAACAGTATGAAATATCTCATATTCAGGTTTTCTCATATTTGAGTGTGACGGTAAGCACAAATATAATGTTACCGTACTTATACATTTAATTTGTCATTACAAATCATGTCAAATTGTACTGTATCTGGTCTATTTTTAATGAATTTAGTTTGTAATTTATTATAGTACTACTGTATATACTGTATTTTAATTTACATTATTCTTTGCAAATGGGATGATGTTCCCGTATATGATGCTTTAGTTTGACGTCTTTGAAGAGTCGATATTTTTTTGGCAAACCTTACAAACTGGGTAACTGAGAAACATTTATGGTGCCTCGTGGGTGTTTAACATATAGTACCTAAAGTATTCCCACATCGCAGACTTCAACTGATTTGGTGGGGGAAATAAAAGTTCAGGCTCTGACATGCCTGTGTGCTGAGCTCGTGACACATGTGTTGCCTTTAAAATCGAGTGACATTTGAAAATAAAATGAGGAAGTCGCAATTTAGTGATTTATTTTGTCAAGTTTATGATGCTGTTTAAATGTAGCCGATTTTGTCTTTATTGAACTGATTTGAATGAGAAGATGTCAATGGTAAGAAAAATGGCCTGTTTTCTCAGCAATAGACTTCTAAATGATCACATCTTATGATTCCAATTCAAAATAGCTGTGAGAGGAAGCTGAGATTATTAAACACTATGAGAGTGAACAGTCGCAGCTGATTCAAATTCATAATGATAGACATTTAAAGCCCAAGGCGAATGTTTTATCAGTCTGTTTCAGGAAATTGTGGCGTGTTTTGTTAAGAGGCTATTAAATTGCAAATTGATGCAAGAGTTAGGTTAAGATTGTATGGTGGCATGAGGAAGTAGGGATAACTGTTCAAAGACATCTCAATAAATATCATCGAAATTAAGCAAAGAAGATGAGATAACAGACTACTACACCACTGAAGAGATTATTCCAGTGGCCTAAAGAATTTGATTTCATTGATGAGGGTTCCCAGCCTTTTCATCTAATGAATTTCCATGATCTTTTCAGTTTGTGATTACTGGATATTTAAAACTGTTTTTGATTCAGGCCAATGCACCAACAAATAATTCACTGATTTGTGAATTCATTGCAAAACAACCAACTCAAAAAGAACAATTCATTCACAAATCGGACCTTATGTCCTTTAGTTTTATTAAATACAAGAGCAATATTAAAATGTCCACTTTTTCAAGACTTTTCAGGTTTTGCATGACTTTTTCCAGTCCTGGAAAACGCAGTTTTCAAATTTACTGATATTTCCAAGTTTTTCATGACCGTGGGAAACCTGCGGTTTGTGACGGAGCGTTAACTAATCGGTTTTCATCCAACACAGCACCAAAATGATTTATCGGACAAAGGTAAACAGAAGTGTTCTATGTATTAATATGAATATATAGTAAAATAAATAAAAGAAAACTTTAAACAATACAGATTTACTCATACAATACAATAATTCACTGCATAAAACACGCTGAAGTGAGCACAAACAATCTTTGTGCCCTATTTTAAGACTGCTATGTTTTAAGCGCAGTACTATGCGATACGTCATTTGCGCAAAATCAGTGGGCATGGCCATGAAGTTTTGATATTTTAGACAACCATGGGTTAATGGTTGGCAAAATAGTGGACGCAAAGCATGAATGGGTTTGATCAAGTGGAATTTCTGTAAATTCGATTTGCGGCACTTAACATACAATGCACACACAGTTTGCGTGCATATGCCCACAGATAGCGCAAGCACTTCCACGGCACCAAAATTGTGCTTAGAATTAGATATCTCACGAGAAATAGGATAAGATGAAGCGGAATGTCATTGTGCATGATGAAAACAGAGCCCATATTATTTACTGCAAGTTAATGTTGTATTTTCTTGTACATTGCACAGTTTTGTTTGTGGTTTTTAAGGCTGAAAACATGTCACCCAACCAGTCTATCTTGGCCTCTCCCTAATTTGCCATCTTATAACAAATGACAGATGAAGTGTGCCAAAAATTATCTTATAGTTTATACATTTATAAACCTATTTATTTTGCTCTCCTTGTTCAGCACGTTTACATTGCTAGTTACATATTTATCATTTGCACGTAGCACTAGAACATTTGTGCTTCAAAAATGGCATACAATTTATTTTAAATCATAATTTTACATTAATTCTATCAACCGTTGTAACCAAGTTCAATGTTTAATGAAATAAAAATCTAGTTAAAGATCATTAATGCATGTTTTCCAGTTTTTCCACAATACAGTAATAAAAAAGCAATATTTGCCTACATAAATTTACACACAATAATAATAATAATAATTTACAGGGTGTGCAAAACCTACTACTTCACCCAGTAACATTTTGGAATTCAATTGTTATTTATTAATTTTATAACCCAATAGTTAATTGTTGTCCAGATTGTCATTATAATTTGATACATTAGTATGAATTACTTTGAGGATTGTTTACAATAGTAATATATTCCTGTCTTATTTACTTTACTTTCACCAGGAACTTATATTCTGATGCTGAGACTGTATTTTATGTAAGCATTGTAGCAACATTCGTAACAAACATACAAAGCACAGCAGCCCCTCAGCACACTAGAGCAGAAGGAAAGACAACATTGCCATTTATCAAGCACTGAAATATGCTTGTTGCAGAACAATCTGGAATAATTGTGACAGTCCTCTCTTTGCAACCTGAACTTGTTCAGAACGTTACATTTTTGTAACACCTGCGCTAAAAAACAACAATCTAGTCACAGTTCAACGACAGAAACAGAACGCTGAAGAAGCCTGAAGCTCTTATTAACTTGACACAGTGTCTAAAAATGTGGCATTCGTCCGTGAGACACTGATTAAACAGTGAGACGAGGTACAGCTGGTATGGACACTCGTCCAGCGCCTGTTTACACAGGCAAAACAGAGCAGAAGCAGGCAAATACACGTTCGGTGTGAACAGCCCCTAACTCATCCGTTTGCACGTATCTGTGAGTGAGTGCGCGAAAAAATTTCGGACGGGCCTATATATGTTTTCATAAATTACAAACCCGAACCATACTTAAAAATAACTCAGCTGTTTTTCAACGGCTTCTTACGTGAAACGCTCCAAGAGCGCTGACAACAGCGTATTCACGCGTGTACCCAGAACAACATGTCACCCATCAATCATTTTTTGCGGAGCTTTCCTACCGGGCGGAAGTAAATCACAATTGCGTGATTTGTTTGGTGGTTATAACCACTACTGTGCTTTGCCTACCGGTTGAAAACAACTGTGTTATCCCATCTGTACTCATTGTTCACGACATACTGTTCAACTTAATAACATTCACTTCAATCTCAAATGAGCCATGGCAGTTCGTTTCTGAATACACATTCAGGAAAATCAACAACCGTGATTTCTGTTATAGTGTGTTGCAATACCACTTTTGAATTCTCAATGAGAGGCAGTCATTTCTATAGTAGTTGCTTTAGTGCATACAGATCTTTGCACACAAACCCGGAAAAAATGTAAAAAATGTGTCGATATTGAATGTTGTTCTTTCATTTAAAATTTGATTTGGCACACCTTTGATTTGGATAACAACATGGACAGGTTGCGTGACATGCTCTCATCATCAAAAAACATGAACGACATCAAAGAAAATATGACATTGAATATGAGATTGCATGCAAGGATAAACATGATTTATGCCAACCACAATGTTTTGTGAGATAAATAATTTCCTTCCAAAAGCATTAAACCATCAAAATGGAAGGCATTTAGAAACCAAAAATGTCTAATTTCCTACTCAGCCATGTTTATAATTTTTGCAGATTGTTGGGCATATGCAGTTCATGGTAATAATAATACTTTAAAATGTTTGATTTTATTTTATTATTATAATTTTTTTTTACTGTTGCACAACAAACAACATTGGTTGGGTCCAATGTAAAGTCTGGGTCCTGAAGCAAATCCACTGTAGTCAGCGATTGAAGCTGGCATAACACTAGCCGATTTTTCCATTGATTTGCAGGTATACCCACCAATTATGTAATAAAAGAAGCCAGTAGGTGAGAGACAGAGCATGCATTAGCATCTACCAATGGGACGTTGTAAATCCCTTGACCTACAGGACTACCTGCCGAGTTAATGGTCCTAGCACCTGGAAAACCACATCAACATTGTTAGAAATAATCGTTCTGTCGGACAGCTGAAATCTTGCATTACCTTCAGTGTTGTAAGTTTCATGTGAACACACTGGGAAGAACATGTCAACCCATCACTAAACTCAGAGGGGGATCACATTCCCTCACATCCGCCCTTAACTCGAGCCCTGGTTGTAGGTACCATGAAGGTGGGTCGGCTATTTACCAGTGTTCATCGCCATAGTAACTCCATACTAACCTGCTCTGTGGCAGGTTTTGTTCTGGGTAACTGATCGCTAACAGATACTGAACCAATCAAATGTGAGTAAAGTGACATCTTTGATGCAAGGAAGTCACTCCCCCATCTCTATTAAACAAAAATACTTCACAAAAATAAATAAATTATAAATCCACAAAATTGATGTGTGACACCCTTGGTAAAAATCAAGTTGTTTGGAGTCTGCTAATATGATACTGGCTTTAGCTGCACAAAGGTACCTGAACCATCAGCTTAACTCAAGATTTCAGTATGTTCCTTGTCCATGTTCTTTGGGAATACATTTGATTGACTCTTTTGTCCCAAGAAGCCCATAAAAGCTTAATGGTCTGTGAATTTCAGAAGTTGAATGGTGTTTAAAGTCTTTCTAATGAACTCTCCCAAACTGTCATTGCAAAAGCCAGCCAGTCAGGCCTCAAGAGCTAAGTTGGCCAGGAAACACTGTGCACTTTGCTTACTGCTCAATCATACAAAATGTTCCACAGTTTTTTCTTTTTTCTATTCCTGAATTAATGTTGGTGGGAAGACCTTGAACATCAGACTAACGTCTTTTCCACAATGCTAGAGTTTTACAGCCTTGACATTCAACAATTTCTGCATGACACAGAGCTATTTTTTGTCAATGCTGTGCTATATTTCCCCTCAGTTGGTGAGAATTTGATTGTTCACTCTGGAATTAGAGACGGGGTTGCCAAGTAGAAATGATTGTCATCACGCTGTTGGGAGGGGAGCTATGCTTGTGCCTCTTTACTGAGTCTCAATGGGTTTAACATCTTCAATTGTGGCTGTTCCTATTCAAAACAGTTGCTTTAAACATGACCTTTTGGTGTCTGCACTCATCATAACATAAATTAACATAGCTGACAGCTAATAAATACATAAGGATTAATGCACAGCACACTGCTAGAAGGCTAACACAAAGATTCCTGTTTTTGGTAAAAACAAATAATTTAAAAAGTGGAATTGCACTATATTCTAAGCAGGCGACAAGTTTCAAGTGACAAGTAATTCATCTGTCCGCACTGAAATCAAAACTGCTTTATGATGCACAATCACAGCTGATCAGAACAGGTTTGATGTTTAATGTACAGTTATGTGGGCAAGGATTTTGGACCAATGAGATGTTATGAGCTATGTATAATGCCTTAGAAATAGAAACCAAGAGATCCACAAAATGTCCTAATGATGGCCACTTGTGGCTCATTATGCCACCTAAGTGGCACCTGAGTTAAATTTGCTCCCAAATAGACAAGGTGTTGAAGGTAAAAAAGTAAAGTTACACATGAAAAAGGCAATTGCTGAAACAATCAAGTCATTTTGTGGTGCTTCTATGACACTTTAGGCTCACGTGACAATGCCATATGGAGCAGAGATATAAACAGGTTGTACATTCGAAAAACCAAGTGTGTGAGGCCAGAGACTATTTAGCGGATAGAGAAGATTTGCTTATATTTAAATAAAAGGGAGAAATTGGAACACCCAACCAAGAAGCTCTAGCACCCAACAGTCAATGGATGTCCCACATTGCAATAGCTTACATTGTCCCACATTGCAAAAGCCAATCACCTTTTATATACAGACATCGCCTGTCAATCAACTTGCTAACGTGCATGTGCATTTCATGTTTTAGCGTAATATGAGGTCAACATTCAGTTGAGTGAATGCAATTGATTCACGTGTTGATACACAAAGTAAAAAGCAGTAAACGTGTTTATGCAAAGGATATCCATTGGGATTTTAAGACTAGTCATACACTGGCCGTGACATGATACACAGGGTGAAATATTCGCTCAATTCACTGACTCATTCAGCCAAACTGCTCCGTGTAAGAGCTCCCTGTAACTGGGAGAATGGGATGAGAAAATCTGACTCTGGATCAGCAACGCCAAGCAAAGTTTTACATGGTTTGTGTACGCATAGTGGATGAACACAAAACAAGCGTGCACTGAGATGACTTAAGTGAAAAATATTTATTTATTCATCAGACTTATTCCTTGAGCATGTTAGGTTGGTATTCTCCACTGAACTACAATGACTCTGGCGATGTCGTTGGGCATAGCATATGATTACACATATGATGCAGGTTCAAGTGTTGGACTTTGCTGCTTTAGGTAAGACAGTGGTTATACTTCATTAAAAACAAATCATGCATATTCATGTTATTGATCCTTTATTAAAAATATGATGTGATGACCTACTTTCTCTGTTTGTTTACTATGTTGTTTTGTCATGAGTGTTGTACAATAGATAGCATTACCTGTAATGTCTCTTATATGCAATACATAGCATAGCAGAAGAGAAAGTGGCTGTGAGAAAAAAGTAATGCAAAGGTAATGCAAATGTAATGTAACACTTTACTTTCCATAAAAATAAGTTTTTAATTATTTAAGCTACTTTTTTAAGGCGCAACACAATATTCTAACGAGTTACTTTTTGAAAGTACCCATGTTACCCAACACTTCTCACTGAAAAATGTATTAGGAACACCTGTACACCTACTTATTTATGCGATTACCTAATCAACCAATCATGTAGCAGCAGTGCAATGCATACAATCATGCAGATACGGATCTGGAGCTTCAGTTTATGTTCAAATCAATCACCAGAATGGGGAAAAATGTGATCTCAGTTGTTTCGATCGTGGCATCATTGTTGGTGCCAGATGGGCGGGTTTGAGTATTTCTGTAACTGCTGATCTGAGTGTACATTAACACACTTAGTTATATACTTATTTTTTAAGTATTACTTTACATTATTATATTACTAAATTATTATGTACTTCAACAGGGTGTTATCATTAGAATGCAGCATTTAGAATGGGTGGAACATAATTGAAAAGCCAATATCTAATCCTACAAATGCTACATAATCCTGCCCCAGAGCAGGTTTGAGTTTATGGACCTGTTACTTTGACAGCAAACCAAAATTGAGCTTCAAATGGAGAGAACAATCCAAGATTGTGCCAAAACTTCAAACAATTAAATTAAACTCTTCATACAGCATGTATTAAGATCAGGATCCTGGATAACTGAGAATTTAACTGGGCCTGTCATTACGTGTGATCAGGACCAAAACGCAAAATGGAGGCAATTATTCCGTTTATTATGGAGATTATTACCCACATTATTCGGCTACTTACCAAACAAATAAACTATTTAACAAAGTATTGGATTTAGTTTCAGAGACCACAGAGTGATACAAGATACATGAAACTAGCATTGGCACTATGTACAGTAGGAAATCGCCTTGGACAGTGGTCAATTAAACAGTTTAGTGATCATTATACAACATTATTTCACCACAAAATGTAGTGATTGACCAGTCAGAATCAAATATTCCAGAGAGCCATGTAATAAACAAACATTTGTAGATTTTGAAGCTCAAGGCTCCAATCAGGGATCTTTAGTGCCACTTAAAGTCAAGAAAAAAGAGAGCAAAGGATGATCCCTCTGGGTTGCGGTAATATATTAGTAGCATAAATTAGAGTCCTGCCCTACAAGACTAAGCACTATATGATTTTCTAATCCTAGATAACACTGTTTTAAAAATGATTTAATCTAAGAGGAAAATCACGTCACTGTCTGACATCACAGACTAATGGTTCTTGGAATAAGGTGTTCAAGGCAGTGAACTATCATCATTCATTCAGGTATTTAAAAAAAAACACAAGCTCATCATTACAGAATCTACAGTATTTTCATAAGAGCAAACATCAACTCTTCTCTGAATTGTATAGAGTTGAATGTAGGCAAGAAGGCAACATGCCAATGTCTACAGGTCTCTGCTAGTGAGCGTTTATGACTGCAGGAAATTGGCTCTATAGCCATACAACCATTCATGCTGAGCAGCTGTGAGTGCCATTAACATGACTCAGGCTATGTGGTTCAAGCAGACACGATTGGCCAGACATACTCTTTAAAGGTGCGTGATAATTCTCGTGATGCCACACACAGAGGAAATGTGAGGGGGTTGGAGCAGATCCCATAGATCACAATGTCGTAAATCCTATGTCGAATTTATTCTCTGAGAAGTTTCTAAGATGTCGCTCGTATTGTTTTATATCAGCGCATGGACAGACACACGGTTTCCATTTATCAAAATGGCTGCTATTGCTGGTTTCATAGTCATGCTACGTCAGTACAAACTAAAATGTTTTCTGCCTTTTAACTGATAAATTATTTCCCTATTGTTCCCATTTATGAATAGTGCTCTAGTCAGCAGTCACGTTAATCTTTATGTTTTGAGTATTGTTTGTTAATGGTATGTGGGTAAAGTTTTAGATTTTAAAATACTTTCTTCTATCCAAGATTAACAAGCCTAGATAAGACCTTTGTAGTCAGTGCTATCAAAGCATTCCTATGCTTGTTTGAGCATCCCGGTTGGCACGTAAAATGGTGTGAGTTTGTGGAGGGACTATCTGTTTGTCAGACCAATGGCCGTGCTATAGTAAACATAATTTTTGCAATTCTGGTTTGTGATGCTAGTAGCACAGAAAGTATACGCTTAATCTTCAAAACAAAATCTACTTAATCTTCAGTCTATGAATGAACTGAGTCATACGCAATATCGAAAAACAATGGCCGTTTTTATATAGGAAATAGATATCATCTTATTTCATCCAGTTCCAAAGATAGATATTATTTGCATCTAGAACTGTTTTGAACATGTTGGTAATCACTGGAAATATTTGCATGTTTGCGTTGCAAATGGGCCATACATTAAGCCATACAATAACAGTTAAATATTCTCAGAACTGTCTGAATCATCTGTTAATCTCAAACATGAAATTACATGTCGACTCACCCACCTGCAGTAGCAACAGACAAGCTAGTAACGAAAGTCAGGGCCCAAAAGAGGAAAGCAGCAAGTTCAAAGTCAGGTGATTGTATGTGTTGTTCTCCTGTCTGTTCTGTATATATGTTTTGGAGACAACCTCATGCAGAGACAAGCACTGCAAAAACATGTCATCTGTCAACGAAATGAAAGCACCGATATTGTGGGTGGGGAACCTGTGATGGCATCATGCTCTTTGGTTGAGCTGGAATTAGTTGAACATATAATATCTGCTAAACAAACGTCTCCCAGTTGTTATTTCGGTGGCGATTACTGACCCGAAAATGAGTCATTAGTCATCCTCACTTGTGTACTTAAGACTTTCTGAATTGCCTTTGGTCTGTGATTACACGAAACAAGTATGTGTGTTGGCTGGTTGAAATTAATGAGAGATACTGTGTGATTTGGCCTTTAGCAGAAAATACCAGTGTTTGTAAAATATTAAAGTATATATTAAAATATAAAAAGACAAATTTCATAGACATATTTTTACCAGCTTCATTAAAATGGACAATTACGTCAAATCCACAAAAGTTTGTTAAGCATACCAACAGCCCGGCATACTGACCAGTGTTAATATTAATTTTAGTAAATTTTACTCTGACTAAAATGCCATATAATTTAGTTGACAAAATAAAATGTTAGTTGACAATAATGTGCAAATTAATAAAAACATGTATCAAACTGTAACATACCTGATTGGTCCCTATGCCTAAGCCAGGGGGCCTAAATGCTCCCCAGATAAAATAGCCCAGGTAAAGATACATAACAAAGAAGTAGACATGGCTATATATTTGAAGCGAAGCAACCTGTCTGATACGAGCTGAATAAAGGAAAAATATGTGTTAGGAATGTGAAACGAGAGAGCATGAAGGAATGTAATTGTATTGCTATATACAACTCACAAAATAACATTTAACCAAAAACTAATACAATTCACAAAATAAACATTTAACCAAATACAAAAAAAAAAAAAAAAAGAAAAGAAAAAAAAGAGAAAACATTTAACCAAATGAGGACAAAGACATTTACAACTAGACAGCGTAATATGTAACCCGTGGCCACCACAACAGCCAACCCAGAGGTGTGCCACCCCCCACTGGAAGTGGAGGGAGAGAGAGGAGAGAACAATAAAACCAATAACAATCATAGTTATAGTAATAGTTATACCATAGTCTTAATATTAATAATAAGATGGAAAATTATAGAGATAAATAATATTGAGGAGAAGTTGTAGAATGAAAAATAATAACAACAAAAATAATAACAATAGTAATAATAATAATAATGATGATAATAGTAATGTACCTACATAGATCTTTATATAAATAACAAAAAAGTTTGGAGGTTCTGAAAAAGCAGAAAATTCTTTCTTAATTTATAGTCTATATATAAAGATTATTTGTTATATAGTTGTTGCTTAGTTTGAGTTGCATGATGATATGGTGTGAGGCATTAACTCAACCTTACGGATAGTGGCATTGAGTAGGGGGAGACATTTTTCTTGAAAATACATTATTTTGTTTTCTAAGTATTTCCGCATGTTTCTCATTCATAATGTGGTCTAAAAGAAGGGATAGCCAATTTGCAATAGCCAGCTATTTTTTGTTTTTACAATTTTTCAATATGTTTTTTGTTTGGCGATAGCTAGAGACAGAAGTATTGTTTGTTTTTTTGGGGGATGGGGGGTACATTTATTTATGATGTATCACCTAGTATTCAGAGGGTGGAGTTGAGTGGCACTTCATAACAAAAATATTGTATTTAATGTTTTAGTGACTTCCTCCAAGAAATGCTTAACTGGTGGACATCCTCAAACTGCATGGAAATATTTTCCGTAGTATTATGGGTGCAGTATGGACATGTGTCTAAATTAGAAAACTCCATTTTGAACAAGTTGTGCTCTGTGATATGACATCTTTTTATGAATCTATACTGGATTAATTGTATGTTCGTGTTTCTAGTCATTCTAATGTGTTTTCGCAAATACTTTCCCAGAATTTACTGTCTCGGTTAATGTTAAGGTCCTTTTCCCATTCATGGTTTTGATGACCCTTTTATGTTTTTATGTTTGCAACAATTGGAGGTAGGTTCGGTGGATTCCGTATTTTAATTTTGGAATTTATTACACTTTTTATTTAGTATTTAGTGATATTGCAAGTAATTTTTGATTAAGATATTGCTCTTTACCTATATTATATTTCTTAGTTCCGAAAAGCTGATGAATGTGTTGTCACTGAATAGATTGTGTAAATGTGTGATACCATTTTCTTTCCATTTTAAACTAATGAGAGGTAATTTGTTAATAGTGAATTCGGGATTATTCCATAAAGTTGAGTTTGTGTTTGGAGTTGTTGTGTGGCCTGCCAACTTATTAACTTTCCACCATACTAATAGTGTTGTTTTAATTATAGAGTTTTCATATAGAGTGTGATGTTTAATAGAAAAGGAGATAATGGATAGATTGGAAAATGAAATTTCTTTGCATTCTACTTGTTCTATTTGAAGCCATGGGTTATGGTCATGGTTGGCCTGGACCCATTTACATAGGTATTGTATTTAGCTGGCTAGATAGTAAAAGTGAAAGTTAGGTGCAGTTAGTCCTCCTTATTCTTTACTGTTTTGGAGTGTATGCAATTTTATTTTGTGTATTCCTAGGTATGTAATGTTGCCAATTTTGAAGGGGGGTGGGGGGTTGTTTCATATTATTACAATACATTTATGGGTAATACTGTAGATTTAGACCAATTTATAGTGTAGTCAGATATCTTTTAAAAGTGGTTAATATGCTTGCAGGTTTCTTGAAGTGATATGTTTGGGTTCTACAGAAAAATAATTAATCAAGATATTGGTTATGTTCTCATTTTGTCTGATAGCGGCAGCTAGTGGTTCGGTGAACAATGCAAATAGTAGAGGAGATAGTGGGTATTCTTGCCTGGTTCCACACTAAATTTTGGTGTAAAATTTGCTGCCATAGTGTCACAATTCCTTGTTGTCTGCCCCGTGTTTTCCGTTTCACCCTTCACTGATCACATTCCATGTCATGTTTTCCTTGTTGTCCGCCCCGAGTCTCACTGTCCTTGTAGAAAACTACAATTCCCACAATTCCCGGTCTCCCTCACTGCCTGCACTCATCATTGTTCTTACCTGTGTCTCGTTTAGTCTTTATTGTGTCCTTGTGTATTTAAACCCTGTTTGTTCCTCCATTCCCTTGTCGGCCGTTGTATGTGATGTTCCATGTTTCCAATGTTTTATGCCTGCTCTTGTTCCCTTGTTTGATCGTTCGTGGATGTTTCGTGTTCGTGTGTTTATTTCATTTTCCCATCGTGGACCTTTAATTTGTTCCAGTGTTAGTGTTCTTTTCACCCGTGTGTTAGTTTGTGTTTGAGTTACTTTTCCCATCGTGGACCATTTATTTTTGTTCCAGTGTGTGTTCCTCTTATTATTTAATAAAACCGCGTTTGGATCCGCACCTCTCGTCTGTCTTGTCCTGCTTCCACACCATTCGTGAAACATAGGTTGATTATGTAGTGTTTTGATACAATTAATTAAATATTTTCCAATGCCATATTTTTCCAATGTTGCAAATAAGAATTTCCAGTTTACTTTGTCAAATTCTTTCTCAACATATGATGCTGCAAATATATACTATTGAATAAGTGTTGAGTATTACTGGAAGAGTGGCGTCCTTTGATGAAGCTGGTTTGGTCTGGGTGAATGAGATGTGGGATGACTGATTCTAATCAGTTAGCAAGTGTTTTACAAATTATTTTTAAGTTTGTGTTAAGAAGAGATAGTGGGCGATAGTTGAAACATTCAGTAGGATCTTTATTTTGTTTGTGAAGGACTGAAATTATAGCTGCAGTTTGGGATAACAGATGTGTGTTCTATTTTATTGCCATTCTGATAAATAGAGGAGAAATAGTTGTCCAAAAATGTTTGATGAACTCTGATGGGTATCCTTCCATTCCTGGGGCTTTAATATTTGATAATGAATTAACTAATTTGCTGAATTCATCTGCTGTCAGTGGCTCTTCTAGTGTCTCTGTTTGGGTTTTATTTTATCTGGGGAGCTTTACATTACTCTTTACCTTAGCGAAAGCTAGTGTATAATTCTTTGTAAAATGTGAGGAAAGTTTTGTTTATTGCTTGGGGAGTATGAACCATATCCCTATCTGAATTTCTAATGGATGATATAAGAGATTTTTCATTATTACCTTTACGTTGGTTTGTTAAATAGTTCTCAGCTTTGTTATTGCAGTCAACATGTAGACATCTTAGCTGCTGTTTTAAAAGTTGTGTCTTTTGTTGTATTTAGGTTAGATTTAGTTTCTTGAAGTGTATTTTCATTTGCATTATTTGCATGAGTATTTTGCAGTATTTAAAAAAAATTCCAAGTCATTTTGTAGATGTAGTTCTTTCTTATGTTTGTGTGTGGAATATTACATTATTTTCACTCTTACTGCAGCTTTGTCTGTTTCCCAAAGTGTAGAAGCAGACATACCCGGTGTGTCCTTTATTTCCATGAAGGTTGCCCACTCTCTGTTTAAATATTAATCAAAGTCATTATCTTTCAACAGTGATGTATTGAACCGCAATCTATGAGTAGGTTTGACGTTATTGTTATTATTAATGGTAAAGGTAATTGGTGCATGATCTGAGATAATGATTGGATGAATTTCAGTATTGGATATATCTTTAGTTAGGAAGAAATCAATCCGTGAATAAGAATGATGGACAGGCGAGAAGAACGTGTATTCTCTTGATGTGGGATTGGTAAGTCTCCAGTTATCGCCAGTCCAAGTTCCGACATATATTGCTTGATGATTTCAACAGAGTGCCATTTTTTCTGATGAGATGAATAGGTAGATTTATCCAATGACAGATATGAAACAAGATGGCGACCCCTCTTTTCTTTCAGTTATATGAGGCTGAGCATACTTGGGCATTTTGTCTTGTCTGTAGTTTTCTGTGTTCTGATTCTGATAGATGAGTTTCTTTTAGTTGGCATATCTGCATTCAGTTTATGTAAGTGATTTATAACTTTAGTTATTTTTAATTGTGAGTTAATGTCTTTGACATTCCAACTAAGAAATGTTAGTTTTGACATAAAAACATGTGTTTTAATCAGTCATTTCTTTAAACCACATAGTACTGTGCTGATGTATGACAGTTAGATTACAGTAGGAGCATCGGATGTACAGATAGAACATGTGAACAGAACAAAATTTGATACATAACATAAAATAACATTGATGGGTTTCATGTAACATATAGGTGTAGGGACGAACGGGATGATTCTAAGTTTTTATGTAAACCTATATATACACACATATGCGGTAGTATGTAGCATGATGAGGTTGTTGTTGTTTCTCTCTCCATTAAAGCCATCTACTCCTTTTAAGGCAGTTTTAATTGGCATGATTTTCAATGAGGTTTTTTTCAGTAAAATTGTTCAATGAGTACTTCAAGAAATTACAGATATTACAGCATAATGTTCTGTTAAGTTGCTCTGAAACAACGTGTATTGTGAATGTAAAGATGTTTATTATCTTGTATCTGTTTTATGTTTTAGATCTTATAGTTCATAGACTATACAATTTATAAAATGTTTATAGTTTTTAAAAAGTCTAAATAACATTTAGGGGGTTAAGAACACACTAATGGGGGGCCGGCATTGTTTAAACATATATAAGAATAATATGTTTAATATGTAAGATTAAACAAAATGAGAAAAATATCCCTGAAACAATATATTATATAGAATATACTTAAGTTCCGTACTAGCCAAATAATTTTAGCCAAAACAACAACTAAAAAAAAACATTTGTCAACAAACTTTTCATCAGTAATTTGTTTGACAAGATTAACACTGTGGATGGGGGAGTGTTCGGGAAACCTGCTTAAAACAGACATATTTTTGCCATTCCGTTTGGTGCTCTAGTGGCAGAGAAATTACCCAGTTTACCTTTGGTGTTTTCTTAAATATATAAATGTGATACAAAACAAATCTGCAACATTGTGATTTGCGTAATTCCTGCAAAAAAATTGCAAACGTTCAACTGTCTAATTTGAAACTCATGGCTTTGAAATTCGAAGTTGTAATACATAATTTTATGATGTTCATTTGGAAAAGAGGAATAATTTCCTATAAACATTTTGAAAGAAATTGCACTTGGGTTTTTAACGAGACACACATTTTTGGAGCGTGTTTATAGGTTTATTGGCCCCATTATTTAAAGTTGACAGACTAAAAGGTTGCGAATGGTTTAAAGATTAATTAATACATCCAAGCATCTGTTTGGGTTTGTAAACAATCATTACCTTCAAGACGACATGAATTTGTTTCAGATTTTTTAATATATGGATATAAGTGAATGATCTAATTTACTCCAACTGACACATTTATCCAGAGTACACTCCCTAATACAATACCAAAATTATATATTAAACAAAAGTAAACAAAAATGTAGAAAACAAAATCGAAATGTATTAATATTACCATGAACTGAATAATCCCAACAATATGCAAAATATTGTATGGTTAGCTGAGTGAAACATTTTACATTTATGTAAACAACAGCAGAAGTGTGATTACCAGACTAACTCATGAAATAAACACTAATCCAAATATTTGATAAGCGATATTACCTAGTGCCAGGTAAATTTGTCAAAATTGTGTCATTTTCTCCTCTATTATTAGTTTACAAGCCTTATTTTTGCTATCCTAACTATGCAAGATTAGATGGTAAGTAGCATTTTACTATTTGCATTAACATTTATATTTTACCCGCTGTCGACAACCCAATCAGAGCAGGACTGCAACCAATTTTTGTGTAGCAACCCACCAGTTGAGAAACAGTTCCAATTGCCAATAATAGGTAATAATCAGCAAACTCTGCATTAACAGCATAGAGACTGTAACATTAGATTACCAACATTTATGTGTTACAAACACGTTTTAGTTATCCGTAAGCATGTCTTTGCGTGGGTTTTACTGACATTGACAGATTCCATAGCACTACCTCATTTTACAGCATTCTATTAATTTATCACTTTCACTTCCCTACTCAAATGTTGCATGAATCACCGTGGGAACGATATTTAAGCTCTTGTGTGGCCATAGGGGGCATTAAATTATCCCTTCTGTCATAGGTCGGTCTTCTCTGAACAAACAAACAAAGTTTATCCTAAACAGAAGCGCTCCAAATCAAGCTCAAATACTCATAAAACTGTCTTGGCAGTGCACACGAGAGCTCTCTAGCTGTTCAACCTCTGAAATCCATCAGATGATACTAAATATTCCAGATCATCTGATGGGTGCCAGGGGGAGTGAAACGGCACCCTGGTGTCCATGTTTGTTTCAGGTTTCCAGGTTGAGCACTTGTGTTCTTGAGTAGCTATTGGTCTGCAAATGTATTCTGTTTGTGAACATGGAATTTTGGGTGAGTATAATTAGATCCAAATCATCTTGCCCCATTAATTTGTTTGGCCAGATGGCCAATGTTTTCTCACCCTGATCAGGGCATATAGTCATTTTATATATGCCATTTAAAGGTAATAAACACTATAGGCTTAAGTTGTCGGTTTGGGTAACTTAAACTCCCATGGGAGTTGCTGGCAGTGGCCCACCTGCCTCATTAGAAGACCTCATTACCTCTCATTACCACAGCGGCACGCTACGCTACGTGAGCACAGATCTACAGAGAGGAACCTTTAATTCAGGCTCAATGGGTAACCTGACCCTGCTCATGAATAATAATAGCCAACATCATTGTATGGATGGAAAATAGCACAGTCCATCTGCTTTAGGACAAGAGCATCTGGGAATTTGAAAGGCTTCACTCACTCAATATCATGTAGAGTTTGGGTTCTATCCAAACCGAGGACTTCAAGGGGGCCGTTAACCTGGGTACAAGCAGACCCTTGCACATATACACAAATCTGGGGGAATTTCAAAGATGCATTATGTAGGATATGTAATCGCACCTATGATTTACGTTTTGTATCCCTGTGCATTCTTCTTGTGGAGCTTTATTTTTTGTAGATGTTGACTAAAATTGCCTGGTCCGTTCTGCATGGTATGGTTTTGAGTCCCTTGAGTATTAAAAAACATGCTGTATTTTAAATATTCACATGAAAAAAAATATGTCCCAATCTGTTACATCACTCTGACAAATATTCATACATTTGTAAATTTCCTTCTCCCTTGGCAGCACACTGGTTTTTATTTAACCCTACTGTTTGCACATTTTGGCTTGAACTGCATTCCTGAATCCGGGCGACAGGCTAACCACCTATTCTGCCCAGATGAAAATTATAAAAATGTGTAACATATTCCATGTCTCAAAGAGGAATGAGGCAAAGATAGTGAGACCACACTGGATGTGTAACATGAGTGGCTTGATAGATAGATGGAAAGAAACAGAAAGGGGGAAAGCTAAGTCATGAGAAAGAGGGAAAGAAATAGTTTGATGTTTTAGGGGTCTCTACCTTGGGAAATGTAGGGGAAGAATAGTTCTCATAAGTCTGAAGATCCACATCACCTAGCAGACCTTCATATTGTCCATTTCTACTACATATCATCTCACACCACTACAAAAAACACTTGAGTTCTCATGATACCACATTATAATCTTGTCCAAACCTCAAAATTTGTAGACTTACAGAATCAACTTGGATTTTTTCCCTTCTTGTCTCTTTTTTTCTATCTTTCGGCTTTTCGAACACTAATTTTCCAAATTCCCCTCAAGTTTTTCAATCTGATAAAGTGAGCCCTACTTTTGTTTGTCTCGCTCCCTTCTAGATACTATCTAGTATATCAGTCAAGTTTGTTTTTTTCTTTTCAAAGTATGCATTGCTCTTCTTGTCAACAGCACCTTGAGTCTTCCTGTCATTGGATACGGGCTCATTTCAGATAAAAAGCTTCTCTTTTGCTTGTTGACAGGTTGTGAGACCATTCACAAGCATTCCACGAAACTCATAATTCCAAACTTACCTCAAGGCTGTTCTCCTCACAAGTCTGTGAATTGTCCCAAACTAAAACATTGGTTGTATTCCAGCTCTCACACTCCAAAGGTTTATCCCCAAAGCCCAGTGCTGTTCAATGTTTAAAAATGTTAGTATACAGGTCCTATGCCATCCACTTCAGCTCTGCTCCCACTCCCTCTTAAGGGAAATTGATTGTTGTAAAAGTTGGAGTCCCACAGCTACTCCCCTGACCTCCACTGCAGGAGCCAACAGGTCCTAGTGCCTCCCCTTTCCCTCCCTTCCTGCCCCTCCTTGCATCTATAGGCTGCACGATCCTTTGGACGGTGCTGAGATTAACAGTGGAAAGTGGAGCTTTGTTTAGGAACTTCTGAGGGGTATGATTCACTGTCATGATTTGCTTGGCCCATATCACCCATTCAGATTTTGACATGTCGCTAGTCTTGTTAGTCATCAAAATTACTAGCCTCAATAGTTGTTTCAGACTCCTTTCTTGAGTCATTAATTCACAATCCATTTTGCTCTAGAAATACAAATTCCTCGGTTATTTGCACAAGAAAAAATTAGGCAGTTGTATTGTAAATGTTGAAAATGAGAAGCAGAAAAAATCTGTGACAAAAATGAGGGTGACGTTTCTTCTTTTTTCTCTTTTAGTTACTCCACAGACAAAAAAGCTACAAAAGAAAATCAAACCCAGCAGATAAAAACGCCTTGATATGGGGTCTATCCCTACAGTTCAGAGGCCCCTTGATACATTGAATTCAAAAACAAAGTATGCTTACAGGAAGTGAGTTGACCGATTGAATTAAGTGGATATGACATGAAAAACTTTCTCACAGTGAATGAAAACCTGGCTTTAATAACTTTGGTTTGGATGTTCTCACACAAATATACATCTCTTTAAATTAAAGTTCTTCTGCTGTTTCCATTGTTTTATTCACATCCCTGTTGGATGTTGATCTTAAAAGCATATAAGATGCAATTTAATAGCCAGTACACACCCAGCTTTGAACTGGGCATATCCACTCATATATCATAACAGAGGGGTCTTCGTTTAGTTCTCTGACTTCAGTGAAATCAGGCTCTAACATTCATATGTCTTTTCAGTGTATAGGAAATGTGAACTTTACATTTTGAAATATCACATTTAACCTTGTTTTTTTTTTTTTAAATCCCTTCACAACCATTCATCACATACGTGACCAGGAATTTTGGAGTGTAGAAGTTCAGTTTTCCCAAAAAGGTTTGCTCCAGGTAAATTGTGATTATCCTCCTCAACTCATCCTTGACAGAGCTGGATATGGCTGACTCTGGTAACCTTGGGATATGATTCCCGAGGTTGAGACAGGGAAAGAAATAGAATACTATTAGCGTAGGTGTCATAAAATCTTTTGCAGAGTTATAGATAATGATGTCTGCTACCTCAATAACTGCTATGTGCATAGAACATTATCTCATAGTATGTTATGTTTACATTTTTAGAAACTGTCATCTTTTTGCACTACTGAGTACTGGTCGGCGCTGCACTGTCTGTTGTCCTGTTCATTGTCAGAAATTTGTTGTACTGTCCTGTACTTTTTGCACATGTTTGCAACCTAGGTATATGTAGGTTTTTTTATATAGGTATTTTATTTCGTTGTGTTGTCTCATGTGGTCCTGTGTTGGTCCTTTGTTGTTTTTATGTAGCACCATGGTCCTGGAGGAACGTTGTCTCGTTTTGCTGTGTACTGTACTAACTGTATATGGTTGAAACGACAATAAAAACCACTTGACTTGACTTGATAAATGTTTCTGGTTCCGGCAGACCTAAATAAAGCAGCCTAACTGTGAGTTAATAAATTAGGTGTATGCCTGGCTAAATAGATGAGTCTTTAGCAGAGGTGTGGACTCGAGTCGCGTGACTTGGACTTGACTCGGACTCGAGTCACTAATTTGATGACTCGCGACTCGACTCGATAGAATCAAAAAAGACTTGCGATTTGACTTAGACTTTGACAGCAATGAATTGCAACTTGACTTGGACTTCAGCCGCCTGACTTGGAAATACTTATACTTTTTAAAACCAAAGATAAGTGTTGTACAATTAAAAATGTGCAGTAAATCAACGATTAATTTCCCAAATAAACGATTCATTTGATTTTCAAATCTGCATTTCAAAGCTCCATATTCAACCAATCAGACAACCAACCAATCAGCTTCCACAAAAGCTGGACCAAGTTTGAAGACTGCGGTGCGCATTTAAGGACAAGGACACAGCAAAAATTATACCAAAGGTGATATAATTGGGATATATTGAATACAGCGTTTAAGGCAACAAAAGGATTGCAACATGTAGAACCTGTGGTTCCAAAATTAGACACCTCGTCGACAACGTCCAATTTTGTGAGGCATCTGAAAATCCACAGACAGAGGTAAGTTGTTAACTAATTTACGTCAGCTATGGTTCAGTAACATACATGTCTATGGCAGCACATAGCAGATTTACAGACTAACAAAGTCTGCATATCGAACCGCAAACTATTTTTTTACTGTGGTCAGTAGCATTTAACATGTTATAGCAATTGGTGTAAGGGACAAAATCTACCCAGTGTTTTATTACACTGTTGTATGACCTCGATAAAGGAACGGCATTTATTGTGACCACACACGTTGGTGCTTTTTGAGTATAACTGCTTAGAACGTGCATGTAAACACACTCATTCTTTTGCGGACGTGCTGGTCCTCTGTCATGCATTTAGCTATATTTATTTAATTATATTGGTTATGGTTCTAAAAATCACAAAACCGATCATTTACTCTGTTCGCAGCCCTTTAAAGTATATAACTCGTATATGCAACTTAAATGTCTGCAATTAGCCACTGCCTGGTAATATTTCAGATTTCATTCACCAGTTCAGCATGTTCAGTGAAAGGTCTGCATGTTTAGAGTAAAAGTTTGGTTTGTCTTAATGTGTGTCCAAAGATAAGATCCATGTATCATCTTTATTACCCTATTTAGTCTTTACAGGTAGATATCGATAAAAAAATACAATAAAATTAGATTATAAATTAGAAACTTCTAGATAAAATTAGTATAATTTACTATAGTAATTAATACTCTGACACTAATTCGGGCAAAGAGCACTAATGACTTGTTTAAGACTTGAAGCTAAAAGTTGAGGACTTGTAAATTAACTTGGACTTGCCTGCCTTGACTTAGGACTTGACTTGGGACTTGCCTGCCTTGACTCGGGACTTTAATGCCATGACTTGAGACTTACTTGTGACTTGGAAAACAATGACTTGGTCCCACCTCTGGTCTAGACTTAAACTGAGTGAGTGTGTCTGCATCTCGAACAGTGTTAGAGAGACAATTCCATAGTTTAGGAGCCATAGGAAAATGATCTACATCATTATGAGTATTTATTTAAAAATTTTAAATTATTATTCTAGGAACTATTAACAGGCCAGAATTTTGTGATCATACTGAACGTGATGGTAGAAGGTCACTTGAGTACTGCGAAGCAAGACCATTCAAATCTTTGTACGTAGTTAACAGAATTTTAAAATTAATATAACATTTTACAGGTAGCCAATGTAACGATGATAAAATGGGGCTAATATGATCATATTTCTTGGTTTTCGTCAGCACTCTGGCTGCATATTGAACCAATTGAAGTTTATTTATTGATCTTGCTGGACATCCTCCCATTAATGCATGACAATAACCTGTCTTGAGGTCAGGAACACATGAATTTGTTTTTCGGTATCAGCAACAGAGAGCATATTTTAGCTTATCGCGGCTCATTCAGACCATTATGCGGCTGACCCACCAGCCTTCTCGGTTCTCCCGATGGCCATACCGCCCCTGATCGGCCCAAAGTGCATCGGCCCACGGGAAAATGCCCCGAATGCCAAATTACCAGTTCAGCCCTGGCCTTAGTGCCAACTGAACAAATGATTCTGACTGTTTTGCTAGCACATTAGACCAATTGGACCCACATTATACTAGGTGTCTTTAACTACTATGTACTTAAGCACTTGATACAATGCACTTGACAAATTTGTTGCATTGTACTTACATTTAAATTACCTGCATTTAATTACATCTGTAGTTTCACTGTTAAATTTACCCCTAACCCAATCCTTACCCTAAACCATAATCCTAATATAGACCCTAATCCTACCCATACCTCAACCTCTGCAGCATTAAAAATGTATGAATCTTGTGAGAATTTTTCAGAACATGTAGTTACACAATAAATACATTGTATTGTTTATATTCTGTGGTGGTGGCGTAATGGCGGAGTGGTGGTGGCGTAGTGGGCTAAAGCACATAATTGTTAATCAGAAGGTCCATGTGCATAAAATGAAACCACGTTTGCAAACATTATCCTTTAAAATAACTGGATAATGCTAGGAAGCCAGCAGCAGGTACCAACAGGACTGAAGAAAGTTAAATAAGTAATCATTACAAAATAGCTGTGTAAGCAAATTTGTATTTTTCTCAAATTTGCAATTATTTACCATAGTTTAATCTCCTTCCTCAAGTGAATAGATAAAGTCGATGGGAAACATTTTCGATTGGAAAAGCTTGTACTTGCCTGCCTAACCGTCTCTGTGCACCAATTCTGATGTCACAGCGCTTGAGCAGCTTTAACCAGGTTGTGTAGCCTATATTTTACTTGTATTTCTAATTTGTGTTGCATAAATTGACAAGATGACACATTGTAAATATAACTTTGGCATTTCCATTCAAATGTATGTATTTATTTGAGAACAAATAATTACAGAGAAAAGCCAAGTAACAAACTGAATTAAGCATTACATTTTGAAGTAGAAAGACTGACATAGTATTTTCTTGGAGAAAGTACTCCATTACTCTGTTTTCAGTGCAGCCAATCTGAACAAAACTATGATTTCAGCCAGCTCTTGCCATTTTTGTGCGCAAAATCCATTAGATGCTCATTTAAGGGTCTGTGGGAAGTCCTTGTATGTGCCATCTGAGGCTGAGACTTATGTAAATATGACACCAATGAAAGGTCTGTAGGGTTAATTAGCAACAAATATACAAAAGCAGGCACTTTTGATACAAGCCCACTACTGCTAAAAGCTTTTAAACTCAAATTGTACAGCAGCTGCATAGCCACGCACCATTTGCTCTCAGCATTGTCCATTGCAATGTAGGAGAACTGTTATTGTTCGGGGGTGATAGACCAAAGCACTCAAAGGATGTGTCTTACAAGACCTGTGTTTTAGTGGTGTTGAGTAGGAATGTGACCCCATAGCAGTGCAACCGCCTTGACACTTTCCACTGGTTCGTGGGGGTGTTAGACAGGGGAGTCACTATAGGTCAAGTGTCCCTGTAGTTTAGTTTAGCTAAAACCACAAATGTGTGAATTGCACCAGCTGTGGTGGAAGACTTTACTGTGAGATTGCTTTCACATCATGTGCAATGATATACAGTAGTACTAAATCTTGATAAGCCCTGCCAGCATTATCCACATTCCCGGAAAGAGGTCCATCTCCATGGTAATGCACCAGAGATGGTAAAGTTTTTTTATATACTTTTATATAAAGTTTTTTTTTATATTCTACCACCGCAAGTTCAGATCCAGGGTGTGGTGGGTGACTCCAGCCAGGCTTCCTAAGCAACCAACTGGCCTGGTTGCTAGGGAGGGTGCAGTCACATGGGTAACCTTCCTTGTGGTCACTATGTGTTGGCTCTCGTTCTTGGCGGGGAACATGGTGACTTGTGCTTGCTTGCCATGATGAATAAGTGAGTGTCCACATGCGCTACGTGGTAACTTTCTGAGCAAGTCACATGAAACATTTCCACGAAGGTCTCAGAAGCAGAGGCAATTGAGATTTTTCCTCCGCCACCCAGACTGAGGCGAGTTACTGGCCTCCAAGAAAAACTAGAAAGTATATGGAATTGGGCAAGCCCATTTGGGGAAAAAGGGATTAAATTTTTTTTTTTTTTTTTTTTTTAAAGTTCAATTGTTTTGTCAGCCAGTCCCTCACATTCTTCACGTTGTGTTCCATGATATAAAAGAACGTGAAAGAAAGAAAGTGGTTGGACAGGATTGCCTGAAATAATATGGGCGATGTACATTAAAGACTTTAGTGTATGTAGACCTTAATGCGCCCTTTTCTTGCTATGTAGTCAAGCATGCCAATTTGACAGCCTGCCAATCATCTTTACTTTCAGCCCTGGAGCTCTTTGTGGGGATTTACAAGTCATCAATTGTAGTCGAATACAGTATCTCCACATAATTTTGCATCCATAAGGTGGAGTCACTGGCTGAGGTTGGTGCAGTTTGTAACGTCAATGGGGCGTGGAGGCACAAGCCCTCTGATTCAAGGAGCAGGACAGTGGGAGAGGCCCAAGGTATTTTCATGTTTATAGCTTCCATGCATTGGCTTCTTGCCCAGAGAGCTGGAGGCGATGTAGGGAATATTCTGAGAAAAGACAATTCCGTGTTGAGGATCTTTCATGCTCTATCAGATCTCCAGAAGCTCTTTCTTGGCTCTCATGTCAACTCTGGAACCTTCATTGGGTGTGAAAGAAATGTCTCTATGGATAAATGAACTACAATGGAAAGATGTCATCCTAAAGAATGTTTTAGTTTTAAACAATGCCCAGACGAAAGCTGCAGATTCACATATTATATGTGGCCCTGGCTGATGGTCTGTTCACACAGGATGCGTTATGGCATCTGTTTGTGCTGTTTTGGAATAGTTTTTCTATTAGGGCTGTTGGTTTAATACATTTATTAAGTGTGATTATTATGTTATGTTATAAAAAAAGGAATAAAAAATTAACACAGTTAATCATGCCTCCTGACCCATATGGAAATCTGTTTCTGATGCTGAATCCAGTGAGACGCCCAAAGCGTCAGTCTGACACATACAGTAGGTGTTGCTAGACCCTATTTAGGGGGACTTCAGTCTGTGACTCTACAATCAACACCAATCTGTGATTGCCCATTGTGAGCCCACAAGATTGCTTAAGTGACTTTTCTGTCCTGTTAAGATTAATTATAGCATGAGCCAATAGCATTCAAGTGTGGGCTGTGTCCGAACATATCATTGGTTTTACACACTGAAGGAATACGTCCCTTCACTAAACCAAACTGTGATTTGAGTCTAAGCGGGATGACTCAGTTATCTCGTTCATGAGGGAGTGAGGATCAGGATCTGTTGCCCAACTGAACAAGAAAATGAGGAATGTTGTTTTTAGGCTAACATTGTTGACATTTTTATAGTCATGCACAGCAGTTCACAAAATGATAGCTATGGTTATGATGCTTAAACACTGCTGAAGACTCTTAGTAGATTTGTAAACACACATTTAAATATAAAGTATAATTAGACTTTTTTTTTAACTCGTTTTTTTTAATCGCTGGTTTAATGACTCACTCAAAACCAGGGCTGGACTTGTAATCTGGCATACCGGGCATTTTACCAGTGGGCCGACGCACTTTGGGGATGTCCATCAGGTGAACCGAGACTTAGCTTTGTCACTATGTAACACAATTGCATAATGTCCGACTCAGGAATGTGCTGCTCAGGAAGCCTCGGGAGCTGAAACTTTATTATGGTAAGGGGCGTAACATTTCCGACACAGGCTTTAAGTGGTTGACCAATCATAACAGACTGGGCCAGCTGACCAATCAGAGCAGACTGTACTTTCTCTGCAAAAATGTATAGATGCGATTAACTGCAATTAAGTAGTCTGCATGTCATGCAATTTATATCTTTAAAATAAATAAAATATTACCAGTCCTATTTTCTATATGAATTTGCGCTAGACAGCTGTCTCTGATTTTATTAGCATATCCAGCCATAAGCTGGGGCTTTCCCAATACCCAATATCTACGTTGACTACAGGGCCATATTAAGGTACCACAAAGCCCTGGGACTCACCATTCCACTGGGCTTTTGCCAGTTATCCGACATCCGTCCAACCATTCATGTTGTTACTCTATGATGATGTGCTACATGGATGGCTTTTTGCAGACAAATGGGTGGCAGTTGCCATGGGATTGAAGACAGTACTTTAGTACCAAAGAAGCTACACACTTCAGCTTTAAATCAAATAAGGACAACATAGCCAAACAGGAAACTGAAGTCACAGCAGTTAATGCACAATACTCCAATACCACGTTAATTTATACCAACTAACAGTTACCAGGACATTTATCCCATATTTCAGCTCAGGGCAGTATTGTGTAATTGAGCCAGGCCTCCTACACTCATGGCTGGGTCAAGAGCTGACATATCGCTGCCACCTCTTCACTCATTGACTCCTCATCTTCTTCATCCCACCACTCTGCGCTTTAGAAGCCTGCTATTGTCCCACCAAGGCAGATTGGAAAGAACAAACAGCCCCCTCCACACAACCCAACCAGCTCTTAACTTTTGTCTGCTCTCCAGACGCTGAGGATGAATTAAAATAAACAACTACAAAGAGACATCTGCCTAATCGAAAGAACACAAATATATGCATTTATATTTGGATAATAAATTGATGAAAACATTGTTTGATTTGTTTGTTAATCTCTTTAGTGCAGTGTTTTGTCATGGCTTTGGTACTCCATGTGCATTGCTATCCAGTGCACGCAGATTGAGCCATGTGGTATTAAAGATGAAGCAATAACAAAACCAAAAATTTGAAATAATTTTAATATAGTGCACTAGAAGAGTTATTGAGGTAAAAAACTATCCATTTTCTCCATAGATAAAATAATGTATTTATACATTAATGATAATGCATATATAAGACAGACCTACCATTAGCTTCAAAGTTATTTGATGTTAAAACTAGTTGTAATTTTAACTTCATTTTTAAGAAAACAAGTTTAATATTAAAATTCCAGGTGAAGAACTACACTATCCTTAAAGGCTGGTTTATACTTCTGTGTTGAACCTACACTGTAGGTTCTTCATTATTAGCTCTGTGTTGGTGGGTCTGCATCGTTCTGCAAGTACACAACCAAAATGCTAATATATTGAGAGAAAATGCCTTCATTTCTGAAATAAACAAATGCAATGTCATTTGTGGATGTATGTGAACATATTGAGATTACATTTTATTTACTAAACATGTTGCCTGCCATGCAAAGAAAATGAATATACTGTATACTTGCTCTTAAGTCACTTAAATAATAATAAATCCATATTTTGGCATACTTTTGATGCTCCCTGCTGAATAAAAAAAAACAAAAAGACAAAGCATAAAATGAATTAATAACTACTTGCTTGACCAACATAAAATGGGTGTTGTTTAAAAACTTAAAAGCTGGACAATACATATAGGCAAAAATATCTACTCTAATCAGGTATTTTTACATTTCTGATGAATTAGAAGCATTCCGTTTTCGTATCTAGTGAACGGTCAAAACATGTGGTGTCACTCACATACCAAATATGATTAGGTATTGCAAATGTAAAAATGTCTCCAATGAAATATAAAATGTTCTGATATTTAAATGCAAAACAGCACGTTGACAGTATCGATATGTGGCATCTGTTACTTTTCTCAGCGCTGGCTAGTATGGGACAATCACAGATGTGTATTATAATTGGATAAGGATTTTTACATATACTTTTTGTAGATAAGGCAGAGGAGGATTTGGTATGAATCCTTGCAATTATCAGGTTTTATTAAAAATAACTTTCCAGTGAAACATGTCTCTAAACAGGTCTAAAACGTTCAGAGATTTAAATGCGGATTCATGGGAGATTAGGTTTTCAGAGCGTCAAGCGCCCCCTGCAGGAAGAAAACTTAAATGGCTGACAACACGTGCAATTTCGGTATGTAGGTCTGCTACCCACACAAAAGTTTCGGAAGAATTTATCACACAAGTCATATGTGGAGACAGTGAAGATTGAAGGTGTGCATAGAAATGATCAGTTGCTTTATTCAGGGTGAGGAAAGCAGACAAGTATTTCAGATGAGCAGGTAAGAATTGTCATTCTCTGAAAGAGTACATTTTATTTCTGAAATGTTAAATGTAATACTTTTTCTGAATGTTTCATATAATACAAAGTGTAGATATATTTCAGAGTATGCAATGAATATAATTTTCAATTAATCTGTGCATTCATTTGAACTGTTATTATGCACTGTGTAATGTGTTTTCACAAATATTACAAATCCTCACAATCCCCACCCCCACATTCATGTTTCCTACAAGGTGTGAATCATTCAGTAAAAATGAAATAGCATTTTATCTAGCTTATGGGGGTTTTTGAGTGACAGAAACTCAAAATGTAAATGACTTTGCATCTATATAAAAACACATGTTGGACCAATAATATTTCCCCAAATGTTGTCTCAAGTAGTCAAACAGAGTTGTCTGAATGAACACTTTCATAATGAACAGTGTTACTGATGTGTTACTGATCCCAGCATGCACTGCGACATGAATTCATTATGTGGTTAGTGTTATAGTCTAATTTGTTGCTGTGTGCTGACTTTATTTATGCTATTTTTGGTGTTTTTTGTTGCCACTGTAAGTTAATAGTTGTGTGGTGATGTTAGGATCTCATCTTTTAAATTAATAAGGTTTGTTGATTTTCACCGTTATTAAAGTTTGTGTGTTATAGGGTTGAGGTCTATTGTGTGTCTATGTCAAACTAGTTGACATACTTCCTTGCAAGATATGTCTCTCTCTTCAGAGGCAGAGATTGCTGGTAACTTCTTATAAAAGTAATTAAAATGGTGGCAAAATTAAAGTTTTCATATTGCAAGTTGTTAGTTGCTAAACTAGAAATGAATAGTTCTCTCAGCATTTTTACATTTAGTGATCAAACAAATTCACATTGACTAAACAAAGCAATGTTACTGAGGAAAATTATTAAATAGTCATTGAGAGAACCCCAAAATCTTACTGCATCATATTGCGTTGAATTTTACGTTTTTCTCTTTTTTTACTGTGTTATTAAATGAAAAACTATGCATCACATACAGAATTCATTTTTCTGCATTATTAACTGCATCAGAACAGACAAGCCAAGTCAAAGTGACAGCAATTAAGTACATTCCTCAAATGCCTAGTCAACCCACAACTCCTGGAGGGCATATAGGGAGTTCTCATTCACATTGTGTGGGTGGTGCTAACATGGATTTACCCGCTATCTAATATCTTCTCCTTATGGAAACAATGTTCTTTTAAAGCAGCGTTATCACAAGGATTCACCTTTACCTTGATAATTTGAGATAAAAGTGTCAAAATTTGAAAATATGAAAACATACTGTAACTTTCAGAACTCAAAACTTCATCCCAGGTGCAAAAAAGCCATTTATTGAAACTAAGCTGAAAAACAGCTTGACTCTGAACTACCACAACTTTCTGATGTCAGACAAACAAATACATTTAAACACTTGAGCACATGACCACTAACATTTAATGCAAGCATTGCAAAGAGATTGTTATTGCGGCTGGCCCACCGGTAAAGTCCCTGTTCTCCCTCTGCCCAGTCCGAACCTGGATGGATGGAAGGATAGATAGATAGATGGATATCTATCAATTTATTTATATATATATATATATATATATATATATAGATATAGATAGATAGATAGATAGATAGATAGATAGATAGATAGATAGATAGATAGATAGATAGATAGATAGATAGATAGATGCATTACAAATCATTGATGTTATAACAACATTCATAAAACAGGTAACTGTCATGCAATACCTGCCAAAGAGTAAGCAATGATAACTCACATGTTATAAATGCTTAATAACACTTATTTAACATTAGTAACCTATAAAAATGTACCTTAATGTAAAGTGGACAAGTGAAGCATTTATTAAGTAGTTACCAACATGTACTGTACATAAAAGTTAATTAAGGTTTAATGGTCATCGGGCCTTATTATATGATGTATGATGTGAATGAGCATGCAGACTTGAAAAGTGGGACTTTAGGTAAATAGGATTAGGTAGAATCATTCTTTTGAAATAAACATGACAGTGAAAGTGACAACACAAGTGATGAATATAAATACAAAGCAGGCTGTAAAAAAATTACATAATCGCTCCTTTTCATTTCACTGTAACAGTCTTTTGTTTTTGATTAATATAAATATGCATAAGTATACAGTATGTGTTGTTGTTTAGTTAAAATGCTCACTATATGGTAATTGTTAGAAGAAAGTTTCCCTTTCTATGCATGTTGCTACAACTGCTTACAAATGATTTATAATGCATGTGTAAATGACATATTAGTCATTAATGTACCCCTTTATAAACCCTTAACAAAGGGAATATTACTGGTAAGAGTTAACAGAATTTGGGTCTTGATTTAGCGATTTGGGAAATAAGCCAACAAAGTACTTTAGAAAATGTTGGCAAAAGTTTAGAACAAAATTAAATGGGATTTTCCAGTATGTAAGCACTAAAATGGTTCCATCTGTGACATTGTTTTTAAAGTGCAATCTTTAGGATCTTAGTTTTTCCTTATTTATAAATAACAACAAGAAAAGGAATAGCATCAACAACAACATGAAACACTTTCCTCAACAATGAATGCAACATGAAACAACAATGAAATACCATTCGGAAAAAGAGATTACTATGACATCTTGGGTGAATTTGCTTGTTGGGTCATTGCCAAGCAAGGAAATAGCAGCCCTTATAATCTTCAAATTCTTTTTGCTCTGATTTGACAACATAACGTTTCCAAACATGAATATAATATTACCAGTCTGTTATGTATCTTCCTGTGTTTTGAAGGTCCTTGATTAACTGTCCGATATTTGTAGTTCTAGGGTAAAATGGTAGTGTGGGAATATATTTTTACATTTTCTTAAGGAAATGAGTGGTGCTTTAACCCATTTAAAATTCGCTACATAATGCTAGAGAATTGCAAGGTTGTTGCAAGGCATTGCTAGGCTTTCCTGGTTGATTTCTAGGGCATTGCAAGGTGGTTGCTTAGAGGAAAAAAAGACCACCTCCAAGTCTCTCTGATATTTTTGTCTCTATATATGCTTTGACTATCTCCTTCTGAAATGTAAGTATATGGGATTGCCTAATATGCTGTTGGTCCTCATTGTGCCACCAAAACTGCGTCGACCTGCCGAGGCATAGACTCTACAAGACCCCTGAATGTGTACTGTGGTATCTGGCACCAAGACATTAGCAGCAGATCCTTCAAATCCTCTATGATGCAAGATGGGGCCTCCATGGATCGGACTTGTTGGCCCAGCACATCCCACAGATACAAAATCGGATTGAGATCTATGGAATTTGGAGGCTAAGGCAACACCTTCATCATGTTCCTCAAACCATTCCCAAACAAGGTGTGCAGTGTGGCAGGGAGCATTATCCTGCTGAAAGAGGCCACTGCCATGAAGGGGTGTACCTGGTTTACAACAATGCTTAGGTAGGTGGCACATGAATGGCCAGGCCTTGTGTTTCCCAGCAGAACATTGCCCAGAGCATCACACTACCTCCACCGGCTTGTCGTCTTTCCACAGTGTATCCTGGTGCCATCACTTCCCCAGGTAAATTCCACACACGTACACAGCCGTCCACGCAATGTAAAATAAAACGGGACTCATCGGACCAGGCAACCTTCTTCCACTGCACCAAGGTCCAGTTCTGACGCTTGCATACCCATTGTAAGTACTTTCGATGGTGGAAAGGGTCTTCATGGGCGCTCTAACCGGACAGTAGGGTGTGATGCACTGTGTGTTGTGACACATTCCTCCCGTAACCTTCATTAAAATATTCTATGACATGTGACCTTCTGTCAGTTCAGACCAGATGGGATAGCCTTTGTTGCCCTCACACATCGATGAGCCTTGGGCAGCCAACACCCTGTTGCCGGTTCGTGGTTTTCCCTCCTCACTGTCTGTAGGTACTCACCACTGATGACCGGGAGCACCCTACAAGCCTAGCCATTTCAGAGATGCTCTGACCTAGTCGTTTGGCCTTAACAATTTGGCCCTTATTAAAGTCCCTCAGGTTTTTACTCCTGCCCATTTTCCTGCATTCAACACATTTACCATGAGAACTGATTGTTCATTTACCATCTAATCTACTCAGACCTTGACATGTGGTCTTGTTAGGAGATGTTTGCATCACCTGTGAGTGGTCATAATGTTTTGGCTCATCAGTGAATCCCATTTTGCTGTATGTAAATCTGATTGTAAAGTAATAGCATACCTATGCCTGTATAAATACCACATATACATGCACTGGTAATACAGATACAATGAAAACATTTCTTAGTTAATACAGATTTGATGCTGCCAGATTTTGACTTAGAAGCAGCTCTGTAATAAAAATGATACTTAACTGTTAATTAACTGTATGCTTATGATTTCAATGCTGATAAATTCACCACACGGTATACTTGTATTGCTTATTTTCGCTTATATTGGTGTGGCAAGTGAGCTTGTTTTTTCAAACCAGGTCGCTTGTTTCTCTTGTGAGATCTGGCAACACTGCAATTTGGTATTTCACCCACCCCTTAGTGAAAAGTACTGTCAATTTAAAAGGAACGTTATTAACTGTTATTTTATATTGTTCTAACCGGTACCCATTTGGAAAGGAGGCTGCAGAAATTCTGTACCGGAACGAAAAAATACCTTTTTTTCTCAGAACGAACCAAAAGGAAAAATTATAGATTTTTTGTCCCTGATTACTGTTGTTGTTAACGATGATTCTAATTACATGACACATTAATTTTTGTACAATATTACAGTAAAAAATGCTGTTGTACAATTATAAAAATATGTTTTTTTAAATCAGCAAAAAAAAAAAAAACGCAGTACCAATGGAGTGATACTATGATGTACAAATACTTAACATTTTAAATAATATACTTTAATTTTTTCACGTTGCAGTAATGAGAATATCACTATGAACATCTTTATTTGTGTTTCTGTAATAATAATTGGGGGTAAAATGTGCGTAATTGCCATGAAAATACAGTTGCCATTTAAAAAATCGAAATAGTCCTAAAAATTGCCTTCATTTTTAATATGCAAAATATAATTTCTTATTTGTTTCGTTTGCTTTTGGATTAAAATATGATCAGTACATATTCTTGACAGTTTTCCTGAGAATCACCCAATGGTGCTGCTAATCAAAGCAAGCACCTTTTATAACAAAACTAATGCTACAGCGTTATTATTTCTTTGTGAGAGAAAAAAGCAACAAAACAATCTGCATCATTTTTAAACTGCTTATCAGTACAGTCATCCAGCAGTTGAAAATGAATGTGGATTCTGGACAGCATGCAGAATAGCAAGTTTTAACATTGTTATAAAAGCCATTATGGTGAGATTTCACTGTGTTTTTGCTGGCTTTGCATAAAGAAACAATAGTACATGCCCACAGCAGACAAACACTGTGCAGTTGCTAAGCAACACAGTTTAGCTATGTATCATTAAATTACCATGAAAGAGAATAAAAAAATACTATGTGTGAAATTCAGTTTTTGTTAAGAGTATTTTGTGAGCCTACAGAATTTTATTGTACTTAATCATATAAAACAACACTAACATATCAGTAGCTAAGCACATTTTATCAAGTGCAAAGCTACACAAAGAAAACATACTGTAAGCCCTAACTTCTTATATGTGTCAGAGCTCTTCGGTGTAAAGATTATAATATGACCCCATTTACACCTGGCATTAACATCTGTCACTGGTTATCTGATCACATGTGGACAGAAATGTACTGTAATTGGATCACAAAAATGACAAGGTTGTCAGAAATGGACTTGACCACATCCAGTTTTGGGTGTAATGCATTACTAAGAAATTAATTACAGTAATTCAATTACTTTTTCATTGAAAACAAAATAAAGAGATTACTCTTAGTTTTTCAGTAATTTAATTACAGTTACTTCTGATGTAATTGTGTTAAATACTGTATACACTATAGAACAATTCTATATTAAACAAGAGTGAATTTAAAATAGAAATGTAACGTCTAATGATAAAATGTATGTTTTCTAATTTAATGCAGCCCCCTTAAATTCTTTGGCCAGTTCATTAATTATTTATTTGATTTTAAATTATTTATTTGGAAGAATAGAACAGTTTCATGTCTATCCTTGTAGTTTTCATCTGGTCGAGGTTGATCAGCATTTGTAAAGTAATTAGTAATATGTAATGCAATTAATTTTCAGAGAGAGTAATTAGTACAGTAATCTAACACTGTAAAAGATGTAATTAGTAGTTAGTGATTAATTCATTTTTTGAGTAACCAACACTGACCACATCACATTTCCATTGTAATGCATCCCGGACAGCAGCAACCCTTACTAAATGATTGTCCCTGTGGAAAACCTTCTAGCAAACATTGCTGCAAATGTGCAAGTTAGCCAAAAAAAATAAAAAAAAATAAGGAGTTTTAAACTTTGCTGGTTATGTGCTCCTTTTAAAGAAAAGAAAAATGATTTGGCGTAAACTTGTCCGATTGGAAAAATCTGGGAAAAACAATATATGCATGCACACTATTTCACAGAACCTATTCAATATGTGTAACACCGACTCAGGAGATCTGGGGTTTAGATCATGTGTGGTTTATTAGAAAAGGTGCAAATCATAAACAGACAGGCAGGGTAAATCTCCAGCGAAAGAACAGCATAGGCAGATGAGAGTTGAGGTCGTATACAGGCAAGGTTCAAGGCAGGCGGCAAACAATCAAAGTATAAGTCCAGGTAAATGGACGTAATAAAAAGGCAGGCAGGAGAGAATCAAATGGAGGGTAAACAGGCAGGAGTCAACACAGACAGGAAATAACAACCGGATAAATGCTTAGAAATATTAGCAACGGCAAAACAAGACATCGCATTGACTTGAGTTTGTACAGTGCTTAAATAGTCCATGGAATTGGAAACAGGTGTGAGTGTAATCAGTCCAAGTAGGCATGCTGGGAAGTGTTGTTCCTAATGCACTCAGAACTCAGGTGAGAGAGACCTCTGGTGGTGAGCAGGAGAAATCCTTGAGTTCGTGACCCCCTGCTAGCGGCTCCTGATGCGAGAAGGCATTCAACGGCGGGGTCTTCCACGGGGTCGAGGGGCAGGTAATTCCAGATGGGTCCTGTTGAATTAAGTGGTTAGTATGGGGTCAAGAATATCATCTGCTCTGACCCAGGACCGCTCCTCCAGGCCATACCCTTCCTAGTCAACCAAGTACTGCAGAAAGCGACCCGATGTCTGGAGTCTAGGAGCTCTAGCACTTGATAAGCCTCTTTGCCATCCACGATTATGGACTGGGGGTTGGGATCATCGATTATTCAGTTTAATATTAAACTGAACCAAAAAGACAAACACACACACACACACACACACACACACACACACACACACACACACACACACACACACACACACACACACAGTGTCAGGCAGCTGCCTGTAAATCTCTCTCTCTGTCACACTGCCATCTCCAGTTGGCCCTTATCCCTCTCAGGCTAATCAGCCTGATTAGAGGCCTGGTGTGTGGCATCACAACCCGGACCCGCCCTCCGCCCTACAACAGACAGTAAGAATGATGGTATTACCTTGGGAGACAGGAAGATCTGTGATAAAGTCGATTGCAATATGTGACCAAGGACGATGGGTAATGTGCAGAGGTTGGAAGAGTCATGTGGGAAGTTGCTTGGAGGATTTGTTTGCTGCACAAGTGGGACAGTTGTTGATGTAAGAGATTGTCTCAGCTTGCATGGCGTTCCACCAGAAATGGTTCCAAAGCACTTGAAGAGTGGCTGCGATACCTGGGTGTCCGGAACTGGTGGCAGTATGGACCCTTCGTAAGGTCTTTTCCCAAAGGAGTCATGGAACGTAGGTCTTATCAGGATGTCAGTCAGGGAGAGTCAGGATCTGAATCTGAACTTGGGCGATTTTGGTCATGATTTCCTATTGAACTGGAGCTAAGATTAATGACATGGGGATGATGGCTTCCGATGTCTGGTTCTGGGTGTCAGACTCAAACAGATGATAGAGTGCATAGGCTTTGAAATTCTTTGAACCAGGATGATATGTAATGGTGAAATTGAAAAGGGGAAAAAACAAAGCCCACCTTGCCTGCCTCAGATTCAGTCTTTTCGCCAGGCATAAATATTCAAGTTTCGATGGTCTGTTAATACAAGGAAAGGATGTCTTGCCCCCTCCTGCCAATGTCACCATTCCTCGAGAGCTGCTTTCATAGCCAGAAATTCTCAGTTGCCCGCGTCATAGTTTTGCTCTGCAGGAGAAAGCTTTTGATAAAAATAAAAATAAGGGTAGAGTTTCAGAAGTGTACTATGTCATTGAGAATGAATGGCTCTGATTGCCATGTTGGAGGCGTCTACTTCAACTGTGAATGGGGTATTGGGGTCAGGATGACGCAGAATCACATGGGTGACGTGTTCGAGGGAGTTTGAGTAAATGAGGATATCGTCAATGTTTACAATTACCCACTGGTTCAGAATATCTCTGAACACATCATTTATGAATGACTGGAAAACTGACAGACTATTTGCCAATCTGAAAGGCATGACCAGATACTCGTAGTGGCCACTGCTGGTGTAGAATGCTGTCTTCCATTTGTCCCCCTCCCTGATGCATATGAGGTTGTATGCACTGCGAAGTTTGAGCTTGGTGAACTGTCTTACGGAGCGTATCTGTTCAAGTGATGTTGGAACCAGAGGTAAAGGCTAATGGAACTTTACCATAATGTTGTTGAGAACATGGTAATTGATCCAGGGACGGAGCCAGCCATCCTTTTTGCAAACGAAGAAGAACCCGGCTGCCGCAGGTGAGGTGGATTGTCGAATGAAACCCTTTCACAGTTCCCAATATAATTTTTCATAGCTTCAGCCTCAGGTTCAGACAAAGGAAAAAATTCTCCCTCGTGGTAGTGTAGTGCCAGGCAACATTTAAATGGCACAGTTTCTGGAACGGTGAGGAGGGAGTTGAGATGCTTTTGCCTTACTAAAAGCTTCGATGAGGTCATCATTTCAGAGGGTAGGTTGAGCAATGATGAGAAGTCCTCTGTGACGGTATTGGACCCGATGGAAACTTGTCCTTTACGGCAAGACATTTTAGGGTTGTGTTGTTCAAGTTGTGGTAATCCAAGTATTGCATGGTTGTGTTGAATGAATGATATAGAGTCATGTCCTTTCCGTGTGAATCGTACAAAATTGGTGTAATGAACATAGCCATTCCTCAGTGGGCATCTATCTAATGCTGCCACTGCCAAAGGAGATTCACAGGGGATTAGTGGTATCTCAAACTTCCTGGCAAAATTTTCATCAATAAAATTGCTTGTTGTACCAGAATCGTTCATGGCTTGAGAGGAGATTATATTCTGAGAACCAGTTATAGTGATAGGCACCTTAATATAGGAAGAGGTGAACAGCTCAGAAATATTAGCAATGGCAAAACAAGTCTTCGCATTGACTTGAGTTTGTACAGCACTTAAATAGTCCATGGAATTGGGAACAGGTGTGAGTGTAATCACTCCAGGTATGCATGCTGGGAAGTGTAGTTCATTATGCTCTCAGAACTCGGGTGAGCGAGACCTCTGGTGGTGAGCAGGAGAAGTCCTTGAGTTCGTGACAAAATGCCTGATATTGTGTTTCATGGTTGTTTCGTTCTGGTCCGTTACGTCTAGTCAAATCAGGGCTGCTCATTTTATGTCTGGATTTTCTCTCTCTTTTCTAAGGGATTTTCACATATATGACTTTCACCATGTTTAGAGAATGGAATTAATATCTGTCCAGGGAAATGCAGCTAAAATCTTTCTCCTAGATATTTCTCCTTCAGGTACTTCTGACATTCCTTTAGAGGCCATCCTAAAACCCTATTGCTCTCTGAAGAAGTAGATGGATCAGGCTTCATTTTATGACATATACATATTATACTGTATTTATTATATGATATCCACATGCATTGGCATAGATTAGCATGCACATCCTTAGTTCACTTAGATGTTCCACTAAAATTACTACAAATTCTGCAGTATAGGCTGTATGTGAATGTATTTTAATAACAATATAATAATATAAGTGAAATAAGTCCTTAATTATATTTGGGTGAATTGATGTAACACGTTTTTGTGCTTTATGATTTTGAATGTTTTTATATGTTATTTCTGTCAGAAAGACTCACAGACTTGGTATTTGATTAAATTATAGTGAACACAGAATATAATGTCTCTTTTGGTGTAAGCCCCATCTGGCAGTCTGATGAGATTGCTACTCGAACTGTTAGATCCTGCCGGAGATAGGAGATAGGAGGCAGGTGGCAAGGAGCCTACTCCCTTGCAGTACGGGACTCAACTGGTGGCAGTGGGGAGCAGGAGGTTGCTGTGTTGGCACACTGAAACAGCAAAGTCACAGACTGTAGGCAGATTTTTAAAGCAATGGCTGATATATGATTGGCTAGGAGCTAACTAGATAATGCTGTGATGATGTACAGCTGCGAGTCTCCCCCTAGAACTATGGTTTCGCTTACATTAACAGTAAAACTTTGACATAGGAATTGATGTATGTAGTCCCAAAATCATACACCATCCCTTAGAAATCAGTCCACAAGAGGTTCAAAAGCTCAAGTGTAAACAGAGTCTAAATGTGAATTATTGTGATCATACCATTTCGAAAGGTCTGTAGACCAATTTTAATTTAGAATGGATTGGTCCACTGCTGAACTCCTGAACTGAACTGAAGCAGATTCTAGAGCTGAACAGTGTGAAGGTTCACAGCTGGAAGGGCTTTAGAGGTGCAGGGTTAAACACACATACACATACTTGTGTACACACACACACACACACACACACACACACATTTTTGAATGGCTGAAGTTTAGCAGAATTATTGGTCCCATGAAGAAAAGAAAAAATAGACGAGTAGTAAAGGAAAGAGAAAAAAATGGCATTTAGACTGTCAGAAATGCTTCAAGTCAACTTCAGCTGTTGAGCATTAAAAACCAAACATGTGGCAATGTTTGAACAAATCTCTGCTTTATTCCTTAGCACTGCTAAGTAATCTGTTAATTACCCAGAAAATGTCTAAAAATAGTGTTTTCAGTTTTGTGACTGAAAGACTAGCACATTGAGCAAGAGGCTCATTGTGAGATTATGATTTATGTCAGCATACTGTCTTAAACTACCAGCTCTTTGGTCCCTCAAGTGTCGATAGTTACTGTATCTATACATCTGAGCCGCAAGTCAATTTTCACTTTCTGCATTTCGGTTTGAGATCTACACTATCCCAACATCCCATAGTTCTAGTTAAATTATTTTAAAACAGAAGCGTTATATATAGTCTATATTTTTCCATATTATTGCAGGCCTAAAACACAAATTTAAACACAACTGTAGCCTAGGTAATGACAACAAAGTCTGCATACTTGCATCTTTTTTTTTTTTAATTACACGCATCTTACCAGATGTGTTCGTCATGATGCAACACTTCAGTTGAATAACATCCCTTTTTATTTTTGACAGACAGCACAAGTAGCTGCTTTATTTGCCTGTGTTAATGGGAAAAAAATTATATTTTGACAAATATCACATTTGTGAATTAATTGCTATGTATTTTTAGTCTCTCCCCTATATTTTAAAATTCTGACCAATAAAAGCAACTCGAAATGTATCTGTTTTGGGACTGCCACCTGCATGATCTGCAAAGAGAATATTGCAGTTGTCGAGGATTTACAGAAGATTCATATATTGCCAATTAGCCATGAACAGATGTGACATCCAACAGGAAGAGGTTGAGAACATTTGTGACAGGTTGTACTTTGCCAATAATTCTCTTTCAGCCAATGTCAAAAATCTTGAGGGCCATTATCATAGGCTAAATGAAAACAGAGCATGGTCAACCAACTTTGGTTTGATCGTGCTGATTTATGTGCCTTTTTGTAAATTACAAAATAATATGTATATCTGATTATGTAACCTTTCTCTAACCTTAGTAAATCTTCAGGAATTCTGGGTGACATTGTGCTAGCTATCTGCCTAAAGGGGAAAAGGGTGACTCATTCTGTCATGCAGTGGTTTTGACTTGTGTATGTGTATGGGATGTGCCCTGAAGGGACGAGAACTGCACCAGGTAAAATCCTTCAGAGACTTCTAAATGCCCTCTTAAGGTAAAAAACACACACAGAAGCAGATAGCAATCTTCCCCAAAGGCACACACTGCATTGAAATCAAATGCCAGGGCAGAACCATTGTCCAGAGCTTGTCATGGTGCAACACTTCCTCATTTGTCTTTTGTCTATGCTTCCTAGAATGTCTTTTTGGATCTGAACATTTTAAACAGGCCTCTGTGAGATTTAAATGTATTCAGCTTATATTTGTTCTTTTACTGAGCCTTAAGGCTGTTAGCCTTAGACTTACTTACGTCTTTGAGACTGTTTTTTTATGATGTTAGTACACAAATATAACTTTTTTTGTGTTCTGTTTCCACACATGAATGCTGTGCCTTTGTTTTTCAGTCAGAAACAGACAAATATTATTATATTAATCATATTGATTCTCATCCATTTGATCCATTAATTATGTTTTGTCAGAATGGTACAAGCGTATCCTATTCAATGCAAGTGACATTAAATAGACAAGCCACTTGACAAGAGATAAGCTTCCAATCCAAGGTGATGTACTAGATGTCAATATTGTCTCTACTTCTCCCCATGGCCAGAAGATGACTTTGCATTTGTATCTAGATTCTCATTAATGCTGCAGCATGACTACAAAGGGAAAAAAAAAACAAACAACTGTTTTAACCTTTCCAGTTTTCGTCTCTTAACCCTTAGACAGGTACAGTCAAACTGGTGATAATTTCAGAGTGGTCCCTGGGGCGTACGATCCACACCCGTCTGACGTCATCGACTTGCAACATTTAAAATTCAAATAGGCTTTCGCGTTGCGAAGCTGCCACTGCCACAGAGAGTGACTGGCTAAGCGCTTGTCATTTAAATGTCAAAAACAGCTGCTCAAACAGTCTGTTTCATTTTATGTTACATTTTATTTACATTGGTTTACTGCTCATATCCACACACTGTGTATAACAGCATTACAACTAGATGAGAAACTCACCAAATCTGCTTTCTTGTTGCTGTATAGCTGCCGTTGCTATAGAGAGAGGGACTGGCGAAGCACTTGTTATTTATGTCTAAAACAGCTGCTCGACAGTCTTTTCAACCACAGGATACATTTATTGTATTCATATAAATACAGAAGTATTACAATACAAGTTTCCAGCACATATCTACACACTCGTGTTTATTCACATGAAATGTTTATGTTGTTAATTATTTTTAATTGTGAATCTCTGTATATATATATATATATATATATATATATATATATATATATATATATATATATATATGTGTGTATATATAATGTTATCAGACAGGCTCTGGACTCTGAAGTCTGCACAACAAAAAAATTAAAATAAAAATGTTTTAGCCTATCACTAGTATTCCCTTTCTCCAGGTGACAAGTGGAATCACGGCACATCGCTTTACCTCAGACTCCCATCGGAGCTCATCGTCTATTTTACACACACAACTTGAGTTAATTTGATTTATTTACAGTTTTATTTACACAAATGCCACAGAAAAAGATGTCTGTTTTAAAAAGAAAATGTACAGATCAGAGAAATATTTTTTAAATTCTGATGAGGAGGCGGGAGATGTTGACAATAAGGGAATGGACACAGATGAGGAGATGCCCCCCAACATCTAAGCCCTTGACACTGAGAATGAAGATGCCTCTGCCACTGCTCCAATACCTGCACACACAACACCAAGGGAGGTGGAGGTGGTAAGCTCCAGATGTGGGTAGTAATGTGCTACATTTATTCCGTTAAATTTACTTGAGTAACTTTTTGAAAAGTTTAGTTTTAGAGTAGGTTTAAAAGTGGGTACTTTTTACTCTCATACAAGTAGATTTCAAATGTTTTACTTTTACTTCTTTACAATGGGTGACGTTCCTGTCATTACATTACTGGTTTTAATTTGAATTAATGTGTCATTTATTGAGAGATTATTGTATGGGATCTGCAGCCGCTGTCTCGTGTCTCGGTTTATATTTCAGCATTATATATAATGTCCTTGTGGGACATTTTCACCACAATAATTACTAAAATCATTACCAAACCTCTTTTCTTATTGACAAATTCATCCAGATCTGACAAGAGCCCTTAAAGAGATAGTTCACCCATACAATTTAATTCTCATTATTTACTCACCCTCATGCCACCTCAGATGTGAATGACTTTCTGTCTTCTGCTGAACTCAAATGAAGATTTTTAGAATAATTACTCAGCTCTGTAGGTCCATACAATGCAAGCGAATGGTAGCAATATTTTAAAGCTAAACAAAATCACATAAGTCAGCATAAAAGTAATCCATAAAACCCCTGTGGTTAAATAAGTATCTTCAGATGTGATGTGATAGGTGTGGATTACAAACAGAGAAACAAATCACTTTCACATTCTTCTTCTTGTGTTTATGTCCATTCACATTCTTCTCTGCATATTTCCCCCTGCTGTCTAGCAAAAATGACAAATATTGATCTGTTTCTCACTCACACCTCTCATATCACTTCTGAAGACATGGATGAAAGTCTTATGGATTACTTTTAGGCTGCCTTTATGTGCTTTTTGGAGCATCAACATTTTGGGCTAGAGCGAAAATGTTCTTCTAAAAATCTTAATTTGTTTTCTGATGAAGAAAGGAAGTCATACACATCTGGGATGGCATGAGGGTGATTAAATGAGGTGAGAATATTCATTTCTGGGTAAACTCTCTCTTTAAAGTGATAGCTCACAATTTCCCTACCCTCATGTTGTTCCAAACCCGCGTAACCTTCTGTATTCTGTGGAACACTAAATATGTTAGACAGAATGTTAGGGACTTAAAGTCTCTGTCACATTCACTTTCATAATATGAAGAAAAAACACATTTACAGAAAGTAAATTGTGACTCAGGCAAACAAGCTGTCTAATAACTCCTTATTGTGTTGCAGAAAGAAAGTCATACGGGTTTGGAACAACATGATGGTGAATGATGACAGATTTACCATTCATAATTATAATAATTCAGTAATAAATATTCAATGTGTATTACAGCATGTAATGGAATATAGAGGAGTAAATGTGTATTATGTAATTTGCGAATGTAACTCACTACTTGAGTACTCTTTTAATTGGATAGTTTCTTACTCTTTCTCAATTATTTATGTTAGTACTTTTACTTCTACTTGAGTAATATTTTTTTTTGTACATTTACTTGAGTACAGTTTTTGGCTACTCTACCCACCTCTGGTATGTTCTTCCTGCTGAAGATCTACCAGTAATTTTACCCTTCCTGGACCTCAGGTTTTTTAAAATCCTGCATCAGGATTTCAGACCCAACCTGCATCCACCATAGAGGTCCAACGTTTTAAAATGTTTATGACAGAGAAGCTTGTTGAGGAGATTGTGCAGGAAACAAACCACTATGCTTCAGAGCAGCTGAAGACAACATCACCTGGAGTGAAAGGAAAGCTGGCAAAGTGGGTTCCAACTATCAATGAGATGTACTATTTTTTGTTACTGTTGTCCTTATGGGAATTGTGAAAATGAACTCACTCCATGAGTACTGGAGCACAGACCCCATGTTTCAGACCCCATTTTTTGTGTCTTTGTTCTCCCAAGACTTCTTCCTCCTCCTCCATTGCCTACACACTAGCAGCAGTGCTGGTGCCATGATTCCAAGCATAAAATAAGAAAAATATTTACAGCCGTCACTTCCTTGTTTTGTAATCTCTTTGTTCCATTATAGGATCTCTTTGTGGATGAGTCACTAATGAAGTGGAAGGGCAGGCTGGCATTCTGAGAGTTCATACCAACAAAGAGGCATAGATTTGGGGGTCAAGTTTTTTTGGTTTGTGTGAAGTACTCACTGGTTACATGCAGGACATGATCGTCTACACAGGATCCACCACTGACATCTATCACTACAAGGGGCTTGGGATATCTGAGTCCATAGTCATATCCTTATTGGCCCCTTACTATCATTAGGACATGCCACTGATTCCCTGCTATTCAGGATCAACCTGAGAGGGCTGCTTGAGGAGCACAGTTCACCATGGTATCAGTGCAGCTGGGCCATCCTGCCTCAGACAATCCCCTGCAACTGACAGCCAGGCATTTCCCCTTTGAAGTTCCTCTAACCACTTCCCAGGGCAGCAGGACCAGGCAGCGCTGCAAGGTCTGTCTCTTCGGTACACGCAAGAGGATTCTTACAAAATACATTTGTGTGCCGTGCAATCACACACTCAAGCATTATTGAACCTATAAAAGGTTTTTTAAATGTTCTTTATAGTTTATGTTCAATGTTATTTCATACTGCTTAGTAAATATTATTATATTAATATTGTTTTTTTGTTGCTGTTATGAAATTTGTAAGTAGTTCTTATTTGAAATTACTATGGTCTATGAAATATGTGCTAAATATGTGCTATGTGCTAAATACCTGCAAAAAGAAACGTATTTCACAGAATTTGTTGGGGTCTGTGACATGCACACAGAGTATTTGCAAGGTATTATTATTTATATTGGATCCACCACCGACATTCACCATTATGAGGTGCTTTGGATCTCCTTGACCTTACCGCTGCCTTATGTTTGGATGGATACTGGTATACCAGTCCCACATTCTCCCAGCAATGTTACGGGGCCTGAGGTTCTTTGGGGGCAAATAGGATGAGAATGACCATGATCACCTGCAAAATGACATAAGGGAAAGCAGAGTCATAAGGTGGTAAGGTACTCACCAAGTACATGAGAGCAGTGCAGCACCCCTCATTTTGTGTTAGCCCATGTTTTTTTGTGGATTACCACATCCTGAAGACTTATTGAGACTGCAAAAGAGAAGGCAATGTTATTATTTATTCATATTATTTACTTACCATCTGTGAGGAGGAGGGTGTGGCCAGGCCTAGAGGAAGTGCGGCCGGCGTTGAGTTGCCCAATCAGCGGGAGAGAGATAAAAGGAGGAGCCGAGGACGCCAGAGAGTGAGAGAGAGATGCACAAAGCTCTGTGTATGTGTGCCATTGTTTACAGTATGTTGGAAGTCTTTGTTAGTGTCTCATTAAAGTCTTGTAATTGTTAATCCGGTTCCTGCTTCCTCCTTTCCCTACCGAAAAAGAGTCTTGTCTGCCTTAATGGTGCCGAAACCTGGGATTGGAGGAAGATGACCCATCAGAGAGCCTTTGTCGCTGACGGAGGATTGTGACACTGAGGAGAGGATTGGTTCAATGGTACTGGAGCAGTCCGCCAGGAGACGGAGGAGACGCTGCCCTCCGCCAGGCGGTGGAGGAGTTGTTACCGTCCACCAGGTGACAGAGGACCCGCTGCCATCCACAGTGAGGCGGAGGAACCACTACTGTCCGCCAGGGGACAGAGTTGCGCCATGTCTTGCTGTTATTTTACAATCTCTCTGTCTCTCTACCTCCTGGCCCAAATCGGGCGGTGGTGGTATGTGATGAGGAAGAGGCTGTGGCCAGGCCGAGGGGATACACGCACAGCGCTATTGCCCAATCAGCAGAAGAGAGATAAAAGGAGGAGCAGAGAGTGAGAGAGAGAGAGACACAAAGCAGTGTGTTTGTCATTGTTTATGTTGAAAGTCTTAATCAGTTTTTTATTAATAGTCTTGTGATTGTTAATCCGGTTCCTGCTTCCTCCTTTCCCGACCTGTTACACCATCATAATATTTTATTTTACTGATACTTTTAATAACACTGAATTCATATATGTCTCTAACCAATGCTGTGTGATATTTTACATCACATAGTACTTTTCCCATTATGGTGAAACATAAGAGCAGCTAATCGTGAATAAAGACAATGTCTAGCTTCATTGCAGTGATATTATGTTCAACCAATGCAATCCTACTATAACTTTAGCTGAAAAATAGTCTATTAAAAATCCTAAAGCAATAACTTATCATCAAAGTGAGCATGAGTGAACAAAACAATATAAAAAGTAATAAACACTGCAATGTGCTGAGCAGAGCATTGCCAAATAGAGTACAAAAGCAGTGAAAGGGCATAATGGCATTGTACAGTATGACAAAACTAATGTCATAATGAATTACAAGACTGTATATGTACGACAAACAAATCTTTAAGTCATGTGTCTATTATAGCCGATGCATGTAATTGTTTTTTTTAGGATTTGAAGTAAAAATGAAGCTTAAGATTTGCTCACCAATGCTTAGCCCTCCCGTGTGCGTCGGCTATAAAACCCCACGAACCAGTGAAATGCAAAGCTCAAGTAATGTGAAAATAATGGCAGCATAAACAGTTGGTTAATATGTTTATTATAGCTAATAGACATTTGATATTTTGAAAATAAACCTAAGCGTGTGCTAGTTTACCCACCTGCACTCTGTCCTCCTGGAGCAGCAGCTGGGAAGTGTCACGTGACTACAAAATGCCTTGGCTTGTTGCACCAGGATGGAATTTAGACGGCTACATGTTGTTACATTTAATTTCAAGTGCATAAAAAACTCACGCCGGGGGAGACAGCCAGAAAAATGGAACGTATGTGTGAAAAGGTTAAAATACATATTTTCCAGGAAATTATAAAAAGACCTTATAAGATACAAAAAAAACTTTGGGCCTGGATTTCTCACCATTATCAAAGTGAAATTACAAGATATTGTTAAACATGTTCTTTCTCCTTAAGATAAAAGTTGAATTCTATAAATTTGACTTAATGAGTTAGTTATTACATTTCAAGGATTAAACTGTTGAGGATGAAAATCCATGAAAGAGACTTAAAGAGATGTTGCGATTTTATGCTTGGACACTGAGGGTGACAAAATAAAAATCAGCTTGGTTGCACAATCAGATTTCCTTATGAAACACCACAAGTCTCAGCTGCATCAGAGGCACTTGTTTTTGTAGCCATCTTTCATCCATTTTTCCATCATAGAATTGCTCCTGAAATATTTAGCAAAAAAAGGATCATTTCACTATCATTGATCAAAATCCATTTTGGGTTAAATTACAGTGTCAGGCATTAATTATCTTTTAGAAAATCATTAAAACATCCTTTAAAATACCTTGCATTGTTTTGTTCAAAAGTAGGGAGATTGGACTAATTTAGAATGCTATTTGATAACAGAGCAACACATCACATCTGGAATAGTAATAACTAATTGTGTCACATCTTTTGCTAATGTTGCCCCAAATGCATTCTCTTGCGCTGCTGTTTTGGGTCTATTGCAGGCCCAGACAGAATCTGCTGACTTTTCCCTCACAATTTCTGTGCTGTTTTTGAGGGAAAATCTGTGGAATTCTGCAGAAGGCAACATAAAATTTGCTAAAATGTTTATTTCAAGTCTGCTCCAGTGTGTAATTTAAAATAGCTTAGCACTATAGACAAAAAAAGTAATGATAACAATAACTCCAAATAATATAGTTTCAGATGAAAAGCCAAGAACAAGAGCACTTGCCTTCAGTGATTATGTCTTTTTTATTCAGTTGCATCCGTGTCTTAGACAGTCAATCTGTGCATCTTATCACATAGTTTGTTGAGTGCGTTACCGTGGAGACCTAGTTCGTGTGGAGGCTTCACGCTATTCTTCGCAGCATCCAGGCACAACTCACCACGCACCCCACCAAGAGCAAGAACCACATTATAGTGACCACAAGGAGGTTAACCCAACGTGACTATGCCCACCCTAGCAACCGGGCCAATTGGTTGCTTAGGAAGCCTTTCTGGAGTCACTCAGCATGCGTATTTACCTGCTGACCTAACCAGGCCCCCATGCCTTCAGTGATGAAATCTGTGAAAGTTAATTCATTCAGCAATGTAATTAATTTTCTGGAACTGAACTTTTAAAAATTATATAATCTATTAAACTTTATTACACATAATATGTTATTCCAGGAAACTCTGTATTTGGATATATACAGTAGTTGATATTCTCTTAACTCTTAACTAAAAAAGTGAAATGAGTAAAGAAATGCTTCAGTAGATGGTTCATTGTTAACTAAAGTTTTGCACAGTAGCCAGAGGCGTAGTACTAACACGAACTCTGGTGGTACCACAGTGATTTAATTAAATACAGATTGTACGTACCTAATGTTTATGCAGCGAGACGACGATAAGAGAGCAAGGCACAGTCAAGACACAACCACCAAAAGCCTTCCACATCTGGGGGTCATTCACTCTGAATACGTCTGTTTGACCATTGCGTAATGGTCACTGATCATTGCGCCATGTCTCGTTGTTACTTTAGACGTCTTGTGCAGGAGCACAAAGTCAATTCAACCTTTATAATGTGTATCGAGACACCTGCGTTTTACTGCGTCTGTTTTAGCCCAAACATTTATGTCATCGTCAGTGCTTGGCATATAATTTATAAATCTGTCAGTACATTGATGAATGAAGTTTTAAAGCAGCAGTTTTGAGGGTTTGCACATGAGACACTGACATCAAGACTGTACAACCATGAAGAAACATGCTGCGTGATCATGAGGAAGGATTACATCATGATGTAGATTGGAATGCAGGTACGGAATTTATATGAATAAAATAATCTGTTCCTCTCTTGCCATTGCGCCAATGATTAACCCACCTTGCCATAGGTTGCCGACCCCTGCTCTACTCTAAAACACCAGGATTTTAACTCTGGCGATTTTGCTGTGTACATGAGCTAGCAATGTCAAATGTAAATTAATTCAATCAGCGCCATCTTGAGTAAGAAATATTAAGTATAATATGTGTAAAGGCATATGGAATACTGATCATTCACCATTGTCATTGTTGCACAGAAATCTATTTCTGTGTTTATTACAAGAGAAATCAGTACTATCTTCATAAAAACAAACATAGTACTGATTTCTCTTGTAATAAACACATAAATAGATATCCAGTGATAGTAAGGTTTGGGCACAGAGGGTTGAAATGAGGTCCTCTAAAGACCCAAGGTATGCATTTAAGGGATAAGTTGTAGCTTTTATTTTCAAGACAGTAAGAAAATAATAGAATATATTCTGTTATACTGTGATGTTAAATTTGTCATATATCAAAGAGACGATGCAACAAATTATATAAAGGGATTAATGTCGGCATAGCATGCAGACATTATTTTAGTAATGAGATTCCACAAAATGAGTTTCATTCTGTGCCATTTCATCATTGAGTCTGTGTCATATCCTTGGTGCTATGTCCTGGTGGCCATATGTAATTAGAGTGATTGATCACATGACTCAAATATGGAGGACTATCATCACTAGTTGGAGCAATCTGAACCCAATCCAAAAATATAGCTAGTAATGGCTATATTATTTAATGAACTATGCATCCGATTACTTTGTGTGTGGCCTCATCTAATTAATTGTGTATGTGACATTTTATGTTCTGTTTATTTTTTGTGAAGTTATAAGCAAAAGCGTGGCACCTGTTCACATGAAACATGTATGTAAAAGACATATACTTAGCTATTACTAGCTATATTTTTGTCTGTGAGTATTTGTGTAGTTATAAACAAATAAATAGATATTCTGTGATAGTAAACTTACATTGATTTAAAATATTCAGTAGTTTGTATTTTAATGTAATCTTGTGTAAAAGCAGTAAACGTTTTTGGCTTGCTGTCCGTGGAGGGCTCAGAGCTCGAGACTTGTCTCGAGTCATGATTTCACCCCGGACTTTACATTTTAGATAATTAATCTAGAGAATAAGTCCACGGGGCCCATTAGGCAGTCCCTGGGGGCACAAAGGGGCAGGGTTAGGGGGCCAGGGAGGTATCGACCGGGCAGGGACAGGTTTCAATGGTCTGGGAGCTGGCCACCGGGCAAGGGTAGGTGCAGGAGGCCTGAGAGCTGGCCACAGGGCAAGGACAGGTTTGGGGGACCTGGGAGGAGGCCACTGGACAGGGACTGGGTCAGGAGGCCGGGGGGGAGGCCTCAGGACGGGAACTGGGTCAGGAGGCCTGGGTGGAGGCCACAGGACAGGGACTGGGTCAGGGGGCCTGGGAAGAGGCCACGGGACTGGGACTGGGTCAGGAGGTCTGGGGAGAGGCCACAGGACAGGGACTGGGTCAGGGGGCCTGGGAAGAGGCCACAGGACGGGAACAGGGTCAGAAGCCCTGGGAGGAGGCCACAGGACAGGGACCGGGTCAGGAGGCCTGGGAGGAGGCCACAGGATAGAGGCCGGCTTTGGTGGCCTGGGAGGTGGTCGTGGGCCAAGGGCCGGTTCAGGGGACCTGGGAGGTGACCACAGGACAGAGGCCGGTTTTGGTGGCCTAGGAGATGGAGTGGCCACAGGGGAGGCTGGCGGAGCCACGTGAGGCGGAGCCAAGGAGGACCTCTGAGGTGGAGCCGAGGGAGGTGATGGCTCAGAAGGCCCAGAAGGCAGAGCTGAGGGAGGCTCAGGAGGTGGAGCTGAAGGAGGCTCAGGAGGCAGAGCCGAGGTAGGCGGCGCCGTGGGAGGCTTTAGGAATGGAGACCAGGAAGGCTCTGGAGTCTCTGGGGGCAGAGACGTAGGAGGCTCTGAGGGTGGAGCCGTCGAAGGCTTGAGTGGCTCGAGAGGCGGAGCCGTAGGAGGCTCGGGAGGCGGAGCCATAGGAGGCTCGGGAGGCTCTGAGGGCGGAGCCGTCGAAGGCTTGAGTGGCTCGAGAGGCGGAGCCGTAGGAGGCTCGGGAGGCTCTGAGGGCGGTGCCGTCGAAGGCTTGAGTGGCTCGAGAGGCGGAGCCGCAGGAGGCCCCAGAGGCGGAGCCACAGGAGGCTCGAGAGGCGGAGCCGCAGGAGGCCCCAGAGGCGGAGCCGCAGGAGGCTCGAGAGGCTCTGGGGCGGAGCCGTAGGAGGCTCAAGAGGCTCTGGGGGTGGAGCCGTAGGAGACTCGGGGGGCGGAGCCCTGGAAGGCTCGAGAGGTTCGAGAGGCAGAGCCCTGGGAGGCTCGAGAGGCTTGAGAGCATATAGCTTCAGACAATAAGACACAAATCTTGGGGCATCTTTACATCCACATGTGAGGCGGATGGAAAAATTCTAATTCTCTCACCAGCGAACTCCAAAAGTATGCCAGAAATCAGGATGGATGGGCATTATTTTAAAAGCTGAAGTGATGTCATCTTTAGCTAGCCAGGCTCTGAAAAAATATATTTTATAATTTGGATGGCTTGGTCAACGCTGTGGTAGTGGAGAGAGAATTCTTTGAGAGGAATTAAGCTGTTAATGCTTGAGTATTGGGATTCGTTCTGGGCTGAATTATCGATGATGATGCGTTTTTTGCCTGATCATTTTCTTGTCGGTACCCCAATAGGGCTGATGTGGAAGTTTTTGAAAGGGGGGCTTTGAATGGCCAATTATTAAACCTGATTTTAGCTCTTAATGGATTAGTTCATCCACCACTTCGGGTTCAGCTAGCATGGATTGCAAATTGTGTCAAATAACGCTAGTGGAGTGCAAGCTTTCTATCCCGGGTTGAAGCCGGATTTTAAACAATTCAGGAGGTAGTTTGTAAATTGGGTGTCAGGATGGTTTGCAAGTTCTTTAGCAAGAGAAGAAATATTGACAGAAGTGCTGAGATATTTTTTAAGATTTTTATTTTTGAAAGGTTTCGATACAGGGCAGAGAGTGTGAGCATGCGTGCCGGCACATTGGGAACAGACATGCAGGAAACAACAGCATTGCCTAGGGCAACCAAACTCATTGAAGTTGTTGCAACCTTGTCTGCCGGTTGAAACTCTTACTACCCTTCCTCTGAAATCGCGATCTGGTTGATCGAGGGGAGGGTTGTTGGAGGGGCATGGGATGTAGCTGGTAGAGTTTTCTGATCTTTGGGCTGATGTAGAGGGAATTTTAGAATTTATGAGAGGGCATAGATAAGTTTGATTGTCTGATGATCTACATACTGTGCAGGAAATAATGCAAGCAGCCCAGGAAAACTCTGTTATGGAGATGTAAGTCGAGGGCTCCCCAGTATGGACAATGGTTCCACTGCGTGTCTCGAACAGCGCATTTGACAGAGAATATTTTATGGTAGGTGTAGAAATGACTGCTGCCAAAAGAGAGAGAGAGAGAGCTCTGCAATGATCACCATGTAATCATTTAGCTCACTTCATCTGTGTGGAAACACATAAGTATAAGAGTAAATAACTTCTGTATAACGGCTGAACGAAATACAGAATTAAGCCAAGGAGAGTATGAGTGGAGATGATTTCTGTGTTTTTTTAGTGTTACTGAAAATTCGCTGCAATCTAAAAGGCAAAATCAGGGTCCGGAGATTACTGGACACTTGGAGGTGATTATTGGAGGTTCCGTGGCTGCGGCATTTGGGGAAATAGCCAGAGGTATAGCTTTATGGAGGGTGAAAGTAGAGGGGCGGGCTGGCTGAGGCCTGCCGAGAAGGAGTGGGTGTGGAGCAGAGTCATCTCTTCTTTTCTTTAATAAAAAAGAAGCAAAAATCCAGGTTACAGTGAGGCACTTACAATGGAAGTGAATGGGGACAATTTTTGGAAGGTTTAAAGGAAGAAATGTGGAGGTAATCATTTTATAAAAGTACTTACATTTATTCTTGAGCTGTAAAGTATATATTTTTTATAGTTTTTAAGGGTCTGCACCATTACATCATCATGGCAACAAAGTTTTAAAATAGGATATAACTTTACACAGAAAATATTAGTATGCAATTTTATCATCGTGTATTTTAATGTTTACGGACTGACCTATTGATTTCCATTTAAAGTGCCTCGCTGGAACCCAGATTTTCCCTATACTTTCTTTTATTTTTTTTTTTAAGAAAAGAAGGTACATGTTGAAATGATTTTAGTAATCAACATTATGCCACTGTAGATTAAGCTAAACTTGTATTGAACCTGGAAAATTCCTTTAATGTATCTTTATCATCAAAACATGCTTGCTTGGTTACAACATTGCAAAGGAAACCATTGCAAAGATTCTGGCTGTGTGATCAGAATCCCTTTCACTTACTGATGCACAACTGATATCAGAACAGTATGTAAGGATTTTGCCAGGATGGATGGTGCAAGATATCACAATAACACAACACAGCACAGGACAAGAGAATATGGCACAACACAAATCAAGCTGAACGATTACTAGAAGCTTCTAAAGATCCAGACTTTTTATACATCAGAATTAGTCACCGCTCAACTTTAAAAAAACAGTGCAAAAGCCTGAATAATGACATATGAAGTACTACCGAAAAATGGCTGAAAATATGAAGTTTAGATGTTTAGAGCAGCATCTGTTTTAGCTATCTAATGCTCTTGGGGAATAGACTTCAAGAGGTGGAAAACAGGACAGACTCCTGGATGAGATGAAGGGTGGTTTCTTGAAGAGGAAGTGTCTCCGTCCTCCCTCTAGCATACCATTATTTCTGATTCTCTGTTCCTCACTGCACGAGATATAAACTGTCCATTTGGACTTTAAAGATCTCTGCCAGAGCTGTGGAAGGGCAGATGGCTTTTGTTTGAGTCTTGGTGGCATCATGGAAAAGCCAAGTCTGACTTATTGATCGAGATGATCTCAAACAGTTCCAGCAAGAGAGAATCAGCCAATAGAGCTGTTCAGCTTGTAGTCCACAAACCCGTAAGAGCATTCGTCATGGGCCAATGATGTGATGATCCACACTCTGATAATTAACTTCTGTTGTTTTAATTTCATGACTTTACAGGGGACGGAACACAGATGTTTCGACGCACAGGCCTTCCTCATTGTGGGAACAATGTTGTTTTGTTCTACAGCATAAATTACACACAGTAATACAGTGGATATAAAAAGTCTACACACCCCTGTTAAAGCAGGTTTTTGTGATTTAAAACAATAAATAAAGATAAATCAAATCAGAATGTTTTTAACCTTTAATGCAAAAACTACAACCTATGCAATGCCACAGAAAACCTAAGTGACACATTTCAGAGAAAAAAAAAAACATTTAGAATAACCTAACTGCATAAATCCCTGAACTAATACTTAGTTAAAGCACACTTTGATCTTATTACAGCACTCGGTCTGTTTGGATAAGAGTCTATTAGCTTGGCACATCTTGACTTGGGAATATTTTCCCACTCTTCTTTTGCAAAAACTTTCCAGATCTGTCAAACTGCGAGGGCATCTCCTGTGTACGGCCCTATTCAGGTCCCCCCACATATTTTCTATAGGATTCAGATCTGGGCTCTGGTTGGGTCATTCCAAAACATGAATCTTTTTTGCTGAAGCCATTTTATTGATGATTTTGATGTGTGCTTTGGATCCTTGTCTTGCTGAAAGGTGAAATATCTTTTAATTTTCAGCTTTCTAGCAGACACCAGAAGGTTCTGTGTCAAAAGTTACTTGCACTTGCTGCTATTCATGATTCCCCCACCTTCACTAAAGCCCCAGTTCCAGCTGAAGAAAAACAGCCCCAAAGCATGATACTGCCACCACCATGCTTCACCGTGGGTATGGTGTTCTTTTGATGATGTGCTGTGTTGTTTTGCACCAAACATACCTTTTACAATTTTGGGCAAAAAGTTCATATCTTGGTCACATCAGACCATAGCACATTTCCACATGGTTTTGGAAGACGGGTTATAGATTTTTGCTAGGTTTTTTTCATCAGAAATGTCTTGGTCTTGCCACCCTGCCCCATAGCCCAGAAAGATGAAGAATACGGGAAATACTTGTCACATGGATTAAGCCACTGGAGGCACATGGATTAGACCACTTTTACGCTGATTTAAGTGATTTGTGGAGCTTCAATATTTTAGCACTGATTCACTTTCATTGTATGGACCAATAGAGCTGAGATATTCTTCTTAAAATCTTAATTTGTGTTCTGCAGAAGAAAGAAAGTCATACACATCCAGGATGGCTTGAATGATGGGAGAATTTTCATTTTTGTTTGAATTATTCCTTTTCAAGCATGATGTAGCCCCTGTTCCAAACAACTTTTCCCATGCCTACTCTACCTCCTCTATTGTGCAGGACATGATGTGCCAAGTGATCCTGCTTAATTAGCATTTTTTTGCATTCCTTGCATTGTTTTAACATGTTTTATGCACAACAATATCGCTCTGTCAGCATTAAGGGAAATTTAGACCCTACACATAAACTGATTTTATTGAAATGGGGATCAGTCTATTGAAAATAACTTTTTAATCTTTTCATTTCTGTTATCATGTCTCCCTAATATTTTTTGAAATCAGATTCATGTAGTGTTTATCATAGATTAGTGATGTATTTTAAAAGTTGGCATACAGTGTTCATTATAATGGGGCATAGGTTTTGTAACTCGGTACTCAATACTCACTGCTCATGAGTATTTTTAAATGAGTTACTCTTTTACTCATACTTGAGCAGTTTTTAGGACAGCTACTTTAAATCTACTCACAGTAAATGTTTTGCTGAAAAACATTGCTGAAAATATGAAGTTTAGATGTTTAGAGCAGCATCTGTTTTAGCTATCTAATGCTCTTGGGGAATAGACATCAAGAGGTGGAAACAGGACAGACTGCTGGATGAGGTGAAGAGTGGTTTCTTGAAGAGGAAGTGTCTCCATCCTCCCCCAGCATACCATTCTATCTGATTCTCTCACTCATTGCATGAGATATAAACTGTCCATCTGGACTTCAAAGATCTCTGCCAGAGCTGTGGAAGGGCAGATGGCTTTTGTTTGTGTCTTGGTGGCATTATAGAAAAGCCAAGTCTGACTTATTGATCAAGATGATCAAAGAACAGTTCTTCACACCAGCAAGAGAGAATCAGCCAATAGAGCTGTTCAGCTTGTAGTCCACAAACCCAGAAGAGAATTCGCCATGGGTTCCCTCAAGATTTTCCTATGGGTTTTTATAATGGGGTTTTTGAATTTGAAAATGAAAAAAATATGGTCTGTTGTAAACATTAATTTATGATACCTGGACATTTGTTCTACAAAGTTATTTTTACACAGCGGTCTTTCATCTTATATTACTTATAAATATATATATATATTTGTTTGTTTTTTGGGGAGGGGTGGGGGTGCGTTGATCCATCAATGAAATGATGATCCGCACTCCGATAATAAACTCCTGTTGTTTTAATTATATGACTTTATAGGGGACAGAATACAGAAATTTCGTCGCACAGGCCTTCCTCATTGTGAGATAAATGTTGTTTTGTTCTACATCATAAATTGCACACAGTGGATATAAAAAGTTTACACACCACTGTTAAAACAGCAGGTTTTTGTGATGTAAAAAATTAAACAAAGATAAAACCTATCATAATTGTTTCACCTTTAATATACAAATTACAACCTATGCAATACCACTGAAAACCAAAGTGACACATTTCAGAGAAAATAAAATACAGCACTCAGTCTGTTTGGATAAGAGTCTATTAGCTTGGCACATCTTGACTTGGGAATATTTTCCCACTCTTCTTTTGCAAGAACATTCCAGATCTGTCAAATTGCGAGGGCATCTCCTGTGTACGGCCCTCTTCAGGTCCCCCCACAGATTTTCTATAGGATTCAGATCTGGGCTCTGGTTGGGCCATTCCAAAACATGAATCTTTTTTTGCTGAAGCCATTCTTTAGTTGATTTTGATGTGTGCTTTGTATCATTGTCATGCTGAAATGTGAAAGATCTCTTCATTTTCAGCTTTCTAGCAGATGCCAGAAGGTTCTGTGCCAAAACTGACTGGCACTTGCTGCTATTCATGATTCTCTCCACCTTCACTAAAGCCCCAGTTCCAGCTGAAGAAAAACAGCCCCAAAGCATGATACTGCCACCACCATACTTCACCGTGGGTATGGTGTTCTTTTGATGATGTGCTGTGTTGTTTTTGCACCAAACATACCTTTTCCAATTTTTGGCAAAAAGTTCAATCTTGGTCTAATCAGACCATAACACATTTTTCCACATGGTTTGGGAGACTGGATGTAGGTATTTGCAGGGCTTGGATAAACATCAGAAAAAGCTTGCGTCTTGCCACCCTGCCCCATAGCCCAGACAGATGAAGAATACGGGAAATACTTGTCACATAGGGAGAAACCAGTACTTGCCAGAAAGAGCTGCAGCTCATTTAATGTTGCTGTAGGCCTCTTGACAGCCTCACTGAACAGTTTTCTCTTTGTCTTCTCATCAATTTTGGAGAGACGTCCTGTTCTTGATAATGTCACTGCTGTGCCATACTTTCTCCACTTGTTGATGACTGTCTTCACTGTGTGTGTGTGTGTGTGTGTGGGGGGTACACCGTAGTAGAGTTCTTGCTAGTACCGTCTACCCCAACGGACGACAGCCATACCTCCCCAGGTGGAACGGAGGCAGTCCTCCAGCCCCTGGCAGATGGAACGCCCCGGCGCATTCTCGGGGAACAGAAGGGCTCTCCCCCTCCCCCGGGCAGCGGTTCTCCCGCTCCAGGCGGTCGGCAGCAAGCCCCTTCTCCCCTCGCGGTCGGCGGCTGTTCCTACGCTTCCAGGCGGCCGGGCTCCTCCGTCCCCCAGCAGTTGGCCACGGCTACTCCGTTGGGGTAGACGTAGCAGCGAGAACTCGACTACGCCATATCCCTCCTCCGTCCCGGGTATTTGGCACTAGTGTAAAGGATTTAGACGGGCAAGGAGGAGGCAAGAACCGGCTTGACAATATAAATAATAGTTTAATGTAAAACTGAATCCAAATACACAAACACACATGACGGTTAGCTGCCCGTAAATGGTCTCTCTCTCGTCGCACCACCTTCCGCAGTCGGCCTTTATCCCTCTCGAGGCTTAATTAGCCTGAAAAGGGACCGGGTGTGTATAATCACGACCCAGCCCTGCCCTCCGCCCTGTCACACTGCTGTTTTAACAGGGGTGTGTAGACTTTTTATATCCAATTTACCTCAAATGTGCATTTTCAAACCGTATTGAATTACATAAAAAATGCTCGATGGGTTCAAAATTCACATTTGAGGTATTACTGTGTGTAATTAATTTGGTAAAACAAAATGGCCACGTATCGTCAAGTAATATTTACCACAGACCTTGTTTTACATATAAGTTTAAAAACCCATGCTTGTAACTTTATTTACACATTTACACATATTACTCCTCACATGCAAATATTTTAGGCTCTAGTTTACCTTCATAAAGAGTGCACATTTCCCTGTCAGCTTCAAGAAGCAATGATTCAAGAAATATTTGAGGGCCAAAAATGTATTATATATTCCTCACAAACGCTTCAGTTCCTTTAATTCCTGCCACACTTTCCACATTTCCAGAATGAGCACAATGTGTGCTTCACATTTACTGGACATGATGTCTAATACTGGAACATCCAATATGACTGTGCTTGTGCATAACAGAAAACTTGAGAATGAATAAATGTTCCTTTTGGAACCTATTTGGTAAGAAAAAAAACCTACATGTTTCAGTGTTGAGGAAATCAGATCATCACATCCATTTATATTTTTTACATGAAAAACAAAAGCAAAAACCAAATGACATTTCCCTAAGCAGTAATTCCAGCTAAAAATGAAACAGTTTTCAGTGTTTCAATATAACATTTGTCCCCATATCTTACATTTTGCCATTTTTGTGCCTCGTTAATGCACAACTTGGACAACACAATCTGTGGGTTTATACATACAAACAGTGGGTGTATCCGCAAAAAGATATAAGTCCATGTAAATTAAGTAGTGCCAGGCCTTATTTTTGACTCACTTATGTCTAGACATAGAATGGCTTGCTTAACCCAGTGCTTGAGATATAGCGGTCTTAACTTAGGACCCAAAGTTTTCTGGAACTCCTAACCTAAAGGAAAAACGGTTGTCACATGAATTTAATCGTAATCATACCCAACTACGTTCTTGTGGTCCAGATGCACACTCAGACACATGTACATGCCCAAAAGGAATTACTTCTGGATTTCCATGCAGAAGATTTTCCATAATTTTCCTGGTTTTTACGTGGATGATCAGCAAGGAAAGACTGAAGCATCAGCTTCTTTACTGAACTCCTGAGTCACTCTATCCTGAAATTACGCAGTCTCACACCATGCTGGAGTATAAGGAAATGCAGTCAACTACAGGTTTTATATTTCTCAACTAATCACGGTTATACAAAACCCCCAATGTCTGTTTCTACTTATATTAGTATTCCGTTGTCTCTGAAGAAAGGAGAGAAAATTGCATGCTGTACAAAATTACCTCAGTAAGCATTTTCACCCAGACTTTATGGAACACGTGGACTTTAACAGTAATTGCTTTGAGTGCTTCCACACTTCCAGACTGACTGTTCTGAAATTTACTCTTACACTTTCTGGGTGTTTGATGATTGGATTAAATTCTGCACCAACTATGTGAAAGGTAATACAGATACACTGTATATGAACATTTGCTAGCTCAAGGGGCTTTGAACAACAGGTATTCTTCTTATTGAAAGTAGACTTTTATTTTTCTTGATGATCTGCTATTGTATTATCATCAAAAACTAAAAAATGAGTCCCATGCTGAAAAGACAACCATGAATTTCAATGCTGGTTCAGGCTGGTTTAGTGCTGGTCTAACTGAAAAAACGAAACATTATTATTATTATTATTTTTTTGTTAAAGCTTATTGACCAAGAAAGCCTTGCTTGTAAAGCTAGTTAAAAATCCTGCCCTCCAGACTCAGATCTGAGGTGGTGAGCTGGTGCCAAACCAAACCAAGTTTTGAAATAAAATAAATAAAAATAATAATAATAATAACTTTCAAATAAACCACAATTACTGGACTGGAAGATGAAAATAGGTCAAAACAGTCCAAGTCAGTAACATGGCAGCTGTATTAAGAACTACAAGAACTGCAGGTGACATAGTGATGAACGACAGAGTCTCATGTAAAGAGTGTTCCTGTAATCAAGACAGGAAGAGATGATGGCATGTACAATATAGCTATCTTCAGATCATTAAACGAGAGGAATGGCTTTAATTTCGCAATAGCCCTAAGCTGAAAAAGCTAATTTTCACAATTTATTTGTGTTTTAAAGCTTAGGGCCAGAAATACTATCCAAGTGTATTGCTTGGGGATGTTCATTTAAGGACAATAACCAAAGTTGTTAGAAATTCTAGTGAAGGAGCCAGAGAGGCTCTTGTGCAACTGGATAAAGTTTTTAGCCATTTCTTCATTTAATATTTTTATGGCAATATATAACAGATGAGTAGACATTATTAAAATTGGACATACAACTCTTTTAGAATAAATAAATATATAAATAAAAACAGTAAATGTCATTATATGGAAAATTAAATAGGGCCCAACATAGAACCTAGGGGTACCCCACAGGTGTTGGGTGCAGATGTAGAGGACAAATGCCCAGTTCTAACAGAAAAAGTTCTGTCTTTAATGTATTTCCCAGGATCATCTGTGATACTGTTTATCAGAATGTTTTATTAGTATTAGTATTATTATTTACTTCAAGAATGTAACCAACCACATATTCAGGATTAGGAGAAACAAATGTATTAAATTAAGAATTAGCCATTAAAAAAAAAAAAAAGATATCGGTTGAGCACTAATCTGAATTTTGGTGAAGACATAGCCTCACTCAATGTCTATGATGGTTATGGCCATTATTTACTGAATTCAAAAACTCTTTTTTTAGAACCCTTTTAAAATGTTTATTTTGACCTAGGTTATTGGCAAATTTGTAATACATTTTTCAAATACCAAATCACCAAATTACCAGCTTCAGAGACTCCAATGATGACATTTTCTGCCATATGACCATCGTCAATTAATAAAACATAATGATGTTAGTTTTCACTTCCATTGTATATGCCTCAATGGAACCCACATTTCTGCTTTATTTTAAAGAAATGGAGGGGCAAGTCAAAATAAAGTTTTATGGCAATCAATATTATGCCACAATTGCTGTCGATTGAGTGTAACTTGTATTGAACCTTGAACATTCTTTAAATAATTTGCTGAGCAGGGGGCACATGAAAGGCATCTTTTACACCTGGCATTAAAATGCTGTTTTGGTGATTGGATCCCAATCATGTAAATTTTTGGTCATTATCAATTTTGTTTATTTTTAAAGCTCTGTATTGTATGTTTTTTTTTTATTTGGCAGAACATTTTGGTTTATGCATCCTCTGAATATGCAAGTGGTGTTTTCAATTTTGTGTGGGTAATTTGATTGGATCTATGTCTGATCACACTACAAGGTGTAAATGCAACCCAGCTAATCAATATCCATATACCAAGCATAAAGGGGCCCTAGGATGCAACACTTGAAAGAAGTGTACTTACCTCCATCAGTTGAAGAATTCCAGATGTGGCTCAAAAAATGTGCACAAACTTAATGATGTCATGTTGTCAGCTCTGTGACAAATCGACCCTTTGCTAAACTCTGCCCCCCTTGATTACCATTGCTTGCTCTGACAAGCTTGGGAGAACTTCCCATACAAAATTTTCTTATGAGGGCTGGAACGAAGAGTGACATTTTAAAGCAGAATTTTTTCCTGACATTTCTTTATAAATTGTTAAATTATACAGTAATTTGATAATTTGATTGAAAACTGTGAATCAGATTTGACACAAACAATTATCACAGTCAATTGAAAAAGAGACAAGAGTCATTTGATGGCAATACACACCTGATAACATTAATGTTCCTGACCAGATCTGCTCATAACATCTCATAATCAATTGCGTAACACAGAACCCCTGTGATTTGTTTCCTTTCTTGCTATAAGTTATGCCTGTCAAAAAGGACATTCCTAAAAGTATTTTTACAATCTTAAAGGGACAGTTCACCCAAAAATGATGCCATCTTTATTCACCCTCATGTTGTTCCATTCGCTTTCATTGTACTGTGAATACAAAAATATTTAATGAGAGTATAAAGCAGCTGAGACTGTCAGTTAAAGGTGAGTTGTCTTGCACACCAAAAATGGTTTCATTCCCCAATTTTATTGGCTTGTTAAGATTTTAGCCTTCAGACTTTAAAAGCCATATACAGTCGGCTGTCAAAGATGTTTAACCATGGGTTTTACAACACTGCAAATATAAACAAAGGGCTGTATGTTTGACCTCCTCTGACATGCAACTGTGAACACTGTATTGGTTAATCAGTCTCAAATCCTGAAATAGCTGCTGGGTGCATCAGTTAACCACAGATGTGTCACTTTCCATGTCTGTGACGTCACAATGACTTTCTAAATCCTTCAGAGGTGTGAGTGAGTCATTGATTCTGTGGACAATTTGATTTGCATTTGGACTGCCACATTACAGAGAATTTTTTTTTGGCATGTATATTATTGCAAATAAACCCAGACGGGATGATCAGGTTTATTGCTACTACTAAATAAATAAATAGTTTTATGAAAACAATGCAGTGATATCAGAGGTATGTAGGAAAACAGTTGCCTGTGAAAGGTTATTATATCAAAACTATACATTGCAAAAGAAAAAAACGTCCCACAATTTTACCTGCCATTAGTTTTTAAAATAGAGATATTTCCACTTTGAAATTAATCAGAGACGTTAATCAGATAATTTGATTTACTCTTCATTCCATCAAAATTGTGAAGTTATATTGTTGCTCTCTACACCCTGTGCGTACAGCATAATACCCTTGGAATTACCAGTTTGTAACCTAAAGAATTGTCCTTTTAAACCACATAAACATGCCCCCCACATAAACCACATAAACATGGGTGGTTCTTAGTGGTTCTTACTCTCAGTGGGGTGCGTGGTAAGTTGTGCGTGGATCGCAGAGAGTAGCATGAGCCTCCACGTGCTGTGAGTCTCTGTGATGTCATGCACAGCCAGTCTCGTGATAACCTACTAAATAGTGGGAATTGGACCTTTCACATTGGGAGAAAAGGGGATAAAATACAAAAATACAAAAAAGAAAAGCTGTTTCATCATTTTATGTTGCAAGACAATTAAAACTTCCAGATATGTAATGAAAAAGTAATCTACTATATCCACACAGACAAAAACAACAATTGTACATCTTAATATCCTAAATTAAATATTATGCATGAGCTAAAAGAAGAAATGTCATCATTTACTCGCCCTATCCCATTACTTACTTTATTCTGTGGAACACAAAATGAAACATTTAACAGGATGTAATGGATTGACAGCCTCATTCCCCATTCTTTTTCATTGTGTGAAAAAAGGAAAGAAAGTCAAAGGGGTTTGGAACAACATGAGGAAACTGTGCCAGAATTGAGGTACGTCACTGTTTCTCCACAGATTGTGTTCTGTGTTAAATCAGGATTAATGAAGATTGTTGCATGGATAAGAAACAGTGCAACATATCTGTTCACGGAGATATTAAAGCTGCAATGTGTTCTTCTCTTTCACAGCTGCTCTCCAGAACACTTCATATGTGTCTAACATGATCAGTATGTGGAACTGGTTGCATTTACCCTACAATAAATAAACCAACATCAGGGAAATATAGTAATTTACTATCTTCTTTATTTGATTAGATGTTATTTACTGACAGTCAAAAAGTCAGGATCATTGTGACTATGTTGTCCAGACATGGAATTTAATGTTTATCCATGTACTTTGTTGTCTTTCTTGCAAGTTTCTGAAGGAGAGAACGAATTTTCCCATCTGTTTTTCATCTATTTGCCCTCAGACAACTTGCCCACAGACCACCCAAAGAAGGTTCACTGAGTGTGTGATGCATATTGAACACAAAACTGGAAAGCTCTAATCAGATTGCTTGACTGAAATATAATGTATGTCAGGGTGTACAAATATATATATAAAAAAAAACATTAAATATAGTGAACACTTTTGAGGAAAAACTAGTCACTGGATTTGGTACAGTTTGCCAGGTTCATGGTGTCACATCTAAAATGTTGTTTGAGGCAATTGGAAACAAGTAAACTAGAACTGTACTGTACTGAACTGTACTGTATATTCCTCTTTGTTTTCTGTCTGTGTAATCCATACTTATGATTTTGGATGGACATCATTTTGGATCACAAATACACATTTTCAATTCAATTCTTCTGTTTTCTTTCCACACTCTCAAAGAGTCTGCTACACCATATTTAAAATTTTTCCATGCCAGTTTATTGTGGTACTGTGTCATCCATTTATGATTTACCAATCTGAGTAACAAAGCACCACATAAAAACAAAACAAACTTTGTTAGTTGCTTCCCTGTCTAAAGCTCCTTTCACACCATATGTGAATTTTCACTTCAATTATTCGCCATGATTAAGACTTTGATAAGAAACAGTGGATAGCTTTAGAGCCTTTCACACTTACCTTTATCGTTATTGTTGTGCTATCCTACAACTGTTTTTTTTTTAATATTGAATCAAGAGTCAAACTGAAGATGGGTTAAGTTTGTTGGGATTCGTTTTTAGTGCTTGCATAATAGTCTTGTAGCGTTTATATCTTTCCACGATTAATTCCTAACAGCAGTTAAAACATGCAGGTTTATTTATACAAGTACACAACACACTTAGATGTTCATGACAATTACATGTTTTCAGTAAATTGGTTTTAACAGTTAATATTATTTTGTACACTCGACTCTTTCTAATCAACCCTCAGGCTGTGATGTACATGTTTATACTGCCAGTCCTGCAAGTGAATTTGAAATAGTTTGCGAAAATGTCTTGAATCGATAGAGAACTCGCTTGTCGTAATGTGATTCTGTGGAGGGCACTTCAACAGAACACCAACAATGATAGTTATACTGTAAGATCACTTCAAACTGAATTTCCAATAGGGAATTATTTAAAAAGTGAATTCTGAATGACACCTTTTAGCCCGCCAAGGCTCTCACAGTGAATGGTAAATTCTTCGAAGGGAATAGGACATTGGGATGATCAATTCTGAATGGAATGCATCCTTTAAGTATTGTTCTTCTTCTCATCCATAATACGCGGAGGGTGGACCTGCGGCACCAACTGTACCAGAGTAAATTGATCGTCAATCAGCGCCACCTATTGCAAAGACGTGAATGTGCTTAAGGCGAGTATTCATGTAGCTTTTTGTGTGAAGGGGCCATTTGTGGTCTGTGCATATTCACATGTTGTACACATACGTACTTTGCGTATGCACCAAACACAAGGGAGTCAATCATGATCGTGCCAAGGAGACTGTAGATGCCAGGAATTAGAGTGATAAAGAAGACACTACTTCAGAAGACATGGACTAAAAGCACTTTCATTCTGCCTTTAGGTCCTTTTTGGAAGTTTTGGACCCCCATTGACTTGCATTATATGGATATTAACACTTCATATGGCTCTCAAAATATGGCATAAGAATGAGAGAATTATAATTTTTGGGTGAACTATTTCTTTAAGTGGGCAGTTCTTGGCAAAAATAAGCTGGCATATGTATCTAACTTTATGCCAATACTCAAACATCTGACTACGGGAGACTAGATCAGTGTCAAATAAAATTTGAGGATTTGAAGAATGCCATATACAAGGATGGGAATTTTTTTCCAACAATTCAAGCTTTCAAGGGTGGCACAACATTGCTCAAACAATGTTTGCGTTACTTAAATACTGGTGCAAACTTTTGTTTGAAAAATCTGAAAATAAACCTAAATGTAAATTTTTTTTTACTTTACATTAAAATCTGACTCCTTATGCAAGTTTAGAATGCTAGGTAACAGCCGCAAGGAATAATACAATTATCTTTATCATTGGTTTAAGACTGCCCAGCCTCGAAAAGGATTCAAATACCAAGAAGGATGTACAAAATTGTGACTTTCCCAGTTGAATGGAACACAGCAGACTGAAATGGCACAACTTATCAGTTTCATGTGTCAGGAAGCCAAACTATCATGTACAAGGAACATTGACAGATTTTGAAATTATAGTTAATAATGCAGATCATATGAACTTAGCCATACTCCTATTGAAAAACATATTTGTGATTTACCTTTTAGTGCATCCAAAATGCAAGAGGTGTAAATTCACGTTTAGTACTTGTGGAGGCAATTAAATCATGAGTTAATGTATATATACATTTACACAGCCTGCAGATGTTCATTGCTTTGGTTATCTGAAAAACAGACATTACATCAGTTGGTTTCTGCCTTTATTTAAGTCTAGATAGTCTAGTGAGTCAAGCTGGAACCCTTCACACAAGCACTTCCCCTGAGATGCTGTCTATGAGAGAGAGAGAGAGAGAGAGAGAGAGAGAGAGAGAGACTGAGAATTTAACCCCTTACCACACACGGAGTGTCTCTATATGGTCACAATCCATACCATCCACTGAGCCCACTGGTTTTATGAAGTACTACATAATAATGGTGATAGATATCTATTGATAGTAAAACACTCTCCATACAGTATGGTGTCATGTTACAGAACGTTTCTCCTAGAAAGATGCTTTTTGAAATTGTTGCAGCTGGTATTACATTAGTGGTGGTCCAACAACACCGAAAGGCAGTTCTCTAGGTCTCTGTTTACTTCTAACGTGAATATGCCTATTTTTACCTACATGTAATGCAACTGCTCAAGCAATTCAAGATTGTCCAAACAATTTTTTTTGTTTTCACCAAAAACTGTAAGCGTCCTCACGCATGCATGCGTCAAGTGAAAGAACGTTTAGACAAGGATTCCCTTTATGCAGCCTTTATGTCCTTTCCGGGCTTTAAAATTTTGTACCCCATTGACTAAGATTGTATGTACAAAAACACATCTTACATCCTTCAAAAAAATCTTAATTTGTGTCATAAGAGTTTGAGACAGCATTAGGTTGAGTAAATGATTAGATAATTATAATTTTTGGGTGAATTATTTCTCTAAATGTCTGCGCCTAACACTGGAAAGCTTATCTAACCATGTCGCTTGGTGCATATCGTCAAAATATCAAACCCAAGGAAAGAAAAAGCTTGCACACTTGGTTCAAAGGCATAATCTTCCCTAATATATATATATATATATATATATATATATATATATATATATATCTCGATTTACATTGAAACTAAAGACTGTTTTTAAATTTTGTTTCTGCAATGAGAACTTTGGTACTTTTTTGGCCTCTTAATAACTATCCCAGAACATTGTTCCTATGGACATTGTGGTCAAGATTTTTCTTTCCTTGGATATAAATAATATTGTTAGTTTATAAAAAAACCAAAAAACAATATTAGACATTATACAGTGTGTTCAACATTTTATTCAGTACAATAATTGGTAAGCTAGTATTGCATTCCAAACATCGCCACAATAATTAGCATATTGATTTCGGCATTTCCATAGTACTAACTTTTTTGGGGTGCATTGCATCAACGGGGATGAATAGGGTAGCAGATGCCGCGACAGGGGGCCCCCCTGCAGCCACAGGCCCCTGGGACACAAGCATGTGTGTTTATGCTACCCTGATCACCAATCACTTCTAGTTGATCAGGTAAATATTCAGTTACAAAAAGCGAAAAGACTATTCAAGAAGTATACTCCCAAAAGGAATGCAAGTGGTAGTACAACATTTAAAACGTTTACACCAACAGTAATTACCGCAAATGTCTTCTCCAAAAAATTACTTATTTTATTTTCCAGTTTTTTGTTTAATCGAGGCTTATTTTCATCAGCAGTCAGTTGATCCTCCAGTGAGGCGACTTGGAAGAAAATGACATCATATTTTCCATTCAAATAAGGCAGACATTGTGTAAGTGGATACTTTAACAACTCTGAGAGCAACTTAGCACAATTAGACAAGGTGCACAGCCTGTGATCAGCACATTTTTTACATAAATTCTTCTCTATTACAGTAGACATTACTTTAACAACGATTCAAGTTTTACATTTTCGGAAGAAAATGTGATTGGTGCTAGCTCATGCAAAAGTTGCCACCATTATGATAAGGCATTGCTGAGGTTTTCTTAATGGTTTTAAGTGCATTCATGCGGTTAATACAGTATTTTGGGTTATTGATTTGGCATTGCTATGTGGTTGTTAGGGTGTTAGGATGTGGTTTCTAGTTGGTTGCTTACTGGACCAAGCCAAAATAGCTTATGCCTCTATAATATTCTGGTCTCTATGACTCAGGTCCCACCTTTAACTTAAGTCTATAGAAAACATTTCTGATAGTTTTATCAACTGCTTGATGAAAATCATAGTTCTGATTATTTAGAAAAGTAATGGCACACCCTATCATCGACAAGCAGCATGACTTGAGGCATCATCATTTAGCACAAACAGGATGGGACGAGTGACCCACCAAAGATTCATATTTAGCGCCAGGGGTTTGCTCAAATCCCTAACCCTGACTCTGAGCAATAATAGTGATATTGGTCTGAGCAAGCACCACTAAACTAAATAAAACCAAAGATAGTCTTATTCTACCTGTCCCAAGTTCTTAGTTAATGTGGCTGTTAACTGAGGATGACTTTGAGAAGTTTTCTCATGTGAACCACTTTTTTACAATAATAATATGCAGCTGTGGGAAACCTCAGCACAGTGCCAAACCAAAGGCCTTGAACTTCTGTAAAGTGAACATGGGATTTTTCCCTACCAGGCAACATCAAATTGAATTCCTTACAAACTTAATAAAAGTCTAAAATGCTTTTCACTTGTCCATGAATGGTTATACAAAAAAGCAGTGTTCTTTAAGGGATTGATTAAAGATGTTCTAGCAGAAAGTAAAGGTGAGAGACAGACTAGAAGTCGCCTTGGATTAGTCCTGTGATTAGTAGGTAGCGCTACATGAATGATTACATACATTTTCTCATGATAAAGGTACAACTCAAGATTATTATCAGCTGTTGCATATCAGACTTAAAGGTTACAGGCTTAAATGTGTCTGTGGCAAAGTCATAAACATACCTAAATTGCCAACATGTGTCTAATTAGATTCAACACTGTTTAAAGAAACATATCCTTCGATTATTTGAAAAAAAAAAAAGAAAGAAAAAAAAGCAGTTTGAGAGGGCAACCTTGGTCAAGTTAACCCAAGTTATAAAACATCTTTCTGCTTTTTGTGTATTTGCAATAATAGGACTTTGTGTAAGAGCCATTGACACATAAACCTGTTCAAATTTTATTCTCGCTGGTGACATGACTGCTAGTTTTCCGGCACAAACATAACACAGACACTATAAAAATAAATACTGGGGAAATTCGGCATGGTAAATAAATTCTTTGCTATGACAAGTTGCTTGTTGTTACAAAGGAGGTTTATTATTCTCCAATAAACCAGTCTGTTAGGTTTCCCATTCATCCCAGTGATTAGGAAAATGAAGTTGTTCAGATGGCCACACTGATCGCACTGTGAATTTGGCAACAGTAGGTCGAAAGTTGTGCTGTTGAAATAATTTTGTGTTTACTTAAATTCGAAGCACTGCCTCCAGTGGGCAAAGCTGTAAGTGTTGTTGAATGTATGGACAAGTTTGAGCTCCAATTTCCGAGTGAAATGTCCACAGAGTGGCGCTGTAATGATTGTAGCTGGCAATGGCAAAGGCGAAGACGATGACATGAAGAACCCAAGTGCAGTTTAATAATCAAAGTGAAAACCAAAAACCCTAAAAATAAACATGAATAAAACAACATAAACTTGAAACTTAACCATGAACATGGTAGGCAAGGCTTAAACTTGAACAGTGCTACACAAACTAGCATCAATACTAGGCAAGAGACAATGGCAAACATGAGGGTATAAATACATGGACATGGGGAAACATATGCCAATGAACAAACAGAACTCTAAACAAGATAACAAGACAATAAACTAAAACCAATGACAAACTAGAACTGATGAACCTATGAAAACAAGACACATGAACATGGAGGGAAACAGGAAGGTCACATGACTAGGAAACAGGAACAAAACATGGCATGGAACATGAACAAACTTTTCAAAATAAAGGACATAAACAAAACATGAACAAAAACACATCTAGAAGTTACAGGCGCCAAAAGTGAATGGTTTTTAGTTTACCCCCTAACCCAAACCCCAACCCTCAACCTAATTGTCAGGGGAGTAAAACTTTTGTGAAATTGCAACATCATTGTTTATGTGAACGTGATTACTTCCTGGTTCCTGTGGAGGTAACCCTCCCAATATTCAAAACAAGCAAGTACAGCACCCCCTCCCCCCATTCAGGCATTGTCATGAAATATTCAGTATTTGCACCCCAATTTAAAAACTAACAAACAGTATAGCGATACATCACTTTAGCATGTTTATTTGGAGTTAGGATGGCCAACTGTCTCATATTAGCTGGGACGTCCTGTCATTTGGTTAAAATAAAGATATTGGGACCGTATTTTAGAAGCAAAATGCTACCCCGTCTAATGTGGTACTAGACTAGACTAACACAATTAGACAAATTAAATGAAAGCTATTGATGTTTATGGGGCATTTATGATCCTATAAACATTGTTTGTTTTTTTGTTTAAAAAAACAACAACCATTTATTTTTAATTTTTTAGCTGGTCACTAATATGGTTTGTACTGGTCTGGCTTGATAGTTCAAAAATTGTGGACACTTTTCAGCTGGTCAGGTTTGGAGACCACATAAAAACCTATTTGGTCAGGCTGGTAGACCAGCTTAGACCAGCAACCACCTGAGGCTGGTTTTATCTGATCTTTTCAGCAGGTAAATCAGGTCATCATGTATTAAATCAATTAATGTTTACATTTTAATGTTTGCGGCTGCCTGTGAATCTTTTCTCACTTAATGCTAGAATGCACTCATTTATCATCAGACTTTCAACAACGAGTAGCTTGAATTCATGCCAGCGCCTCGCATGGATTACAGCCTTGACAGTCGTAGATTCATCAGTGAAAAATTAGACGCAAACAATACATTTTTCTGGGCCTTGACTTCAGGGAGGCCACGCTTTCCTCTTGCATGGCACTAAAACTGGCGCCAACTGATAAGTACCCATACACAGGCAACACATACCATCCCCAAGAGCTTATCGATTCCATGGTCTTTTCAGCCTGTAAAGGTTTGCAACCATCCCAGTGATAGCTGTTAGGCTCAGCCATTTTTAAAAGGCAGACACATGGCTATTTTAAAAGGTTTTATGGCCCTAGACCAATTATAGAAGGTTTGCCTAAAAGCAGATGTTGTTTTTTCGGCTTTTATGTTCAGCCATGAATAGCAGAAGCTAATTTTCTCCTCATAAGAGAGTGGAAGGAAAATAGATTGTCAGTCCTCAGAATCGGATTAGCTTAAAGCGTGAGATGACAGTGGCTCTGACTTGTCTTCTCATATTACAAGTACAGCATTTTCCAAATGGACAATTTAAGTGACCGGTCAGAATACATACAAACAAAGCAGCTACAAATAATCTGTTAGCCTAGTTGGCATAGAGAATATCTTTGGCAATAAATATGCATATAATAGTTTATATTGAGGAAAAAATACGTTTAGGTCTTTTTTTTTATTTAGTTACTTTATTTAGTTGTATTTTTTTTGCAAAGATAGCTGGAAAGAAACAAGATTGTTTCTGCAAATTATTTTTTTACCTATTCTAATGACAAAACATTTTGTCCCGCCTGTGAAACAACTTCTTACTTTTCATCCCCTCCTCTCTAACATAACATACACTTTTCACAATTTGCCAATTCCTGATTGATAAAAGCAATTCCTTAAATGTTTTATTTCTCGCTGAATATCCTGTTTCACTTGTAAATACAACAGATTACAGAAATGAAATTGGATGTGGATATTTTTTTCAACTGGTTGATTTTAATACCTGAATTGTTTCTCCCAGATGACAATGACAACAATGAACAGAACAAATGAAGACTTTTGCTTAAGTCTACTTCTCCTAAGAATTTGGTGAAATAACTTAACTTATCTAACTTATCTGAGATCTCCATTAAGTCCCCTGAATATTGAGAGAGCAATCTCTGAGCAGGAAAATATTCCTCTGGGATGCTAGATAAGCCAAAATATTTAATGGTTGTTAAGGATTATCATTACAGTTAACAGTGTTTTGTGACATTGCCAACAATTGTCATAGCTAAATTCCAACAAACCCTGACGTTATTTATCAAAAACAACAATTAATTTGATTGACAATCAACAATCCAAGTTTTACAAGTTAGAGGAAGGCTCTTAAGCACACGTACATAGATGTACTGTACTGTAAATAGAGGTCCTGAACATAAATTCTAAGGAACGGTTTGTGACAGTTTCACAAACTACTATCAAAAGATTCCTTGGAACAGAAGTAGCTCAAGATTATACAATTATAATTGTTTAGTAAAAGCTTAAGTTGCAAACTGTGTGGGCAAGTTAGAATCTTATAACAAGCAGACATTGTGGAATGAAAATTTGCTTTTTCTATGATACATAATTTCTATTTATGTGCCAAGCGCTGATTGTGTGTAGCCCCTATTTATTTTAGTTATTTATTTTTCCTCTGCTATGGAAGTCTGTAGCAGCCCCAAGAACAGTTTGGTGGAAAGTTGTAAAATGTGGCACACTGATTAGGGTGGGCCTTAATAGTCTTCTGCCAACTTTGCTGACTCCTACTTTCTAGCACCAATATTAGTTCAAAGTTTGACTATAAGTTAACATACAACTTTGATTGAACCAGGTGCCATCAATTTCTGCCATCATAATCATCTGATAAAATATTGTCAGATCATTAACAGTTATTAACAGCTACTCTGACAAATCGTGATATTTAGACCTAATCTTTTTTTTTTTGCTGTTACCAAATTACACCCTTACAAATTTTATGTTGATGAAAGGTAGCATCTCAGGCTGTATCTCAAGATTGCTTTGTCCAAATTATACAAAATTGGTATGCATCACTTCAACTGTGATTTGAGCATATGTGCACCATTTGGTGATTATACTTTTATTTTTACTGGTGAGAAAATAAAATCTGCTTATCACTTTCCAATTTTTCCAAGGTTGGCCACATTGGCTTTCCACCACTTTGAGTTTGGGAACAATCCTAGTTGCGACTGAGCTGTGAATATGTGTATAATACGTCAATGAACATTCCGCGTCCAATGAATTCATAGCCTCGGCTGATGAAATCATTAGATGTACCTGTAGCCAGGCTATACTGTAAATCATAGTGTCGTCAGATACTTCTTTTTGAAGAGCAGTCCTGGGGCATCCCAGTGTGGCAAAGAAGAGCAGCATCTCGTTCCGTTCTTGCTCAGTCTTATGAAGAGGTCCTAGTCTTAGCAGGAGTCCGCAGTCACGTGGCTCACAAATGAAGCAAGCGAGTAGAGGATGCCTCTTAGAGGGCACCACGACTACAAAGGCTTGGCAAACCGAAGTGGAGGCCACATAGAACCTGGCAGTGGCGAGGCAAGTGCCCGCTGACAGTTATTCCTACAGAAAATCCAGAACTGAAGGAAACTGGCAGTTAGCTGGTTCTATAATATGAATTTAGTAGAGGGAAACGCATACAGGCGCATTTGTGCCATGTATTCGCCACCACGATCAGCCCCCCCGGGGGGGGGGGGGCATTTGGTGACTCAGGGAGAAGTAGAGGAGACATTGCGCTATTAACTTAGTCCTCTTCTGCCCTGTAAAATTTACCCAGACCAGTACCAAGTGGAGGGAGCCCTAGCACTTAAAATGGTCTCGATAATCTGTTCCTCTGTTGGTACCCTACGGGGGCCAAGCATGAAAGGTTTCACAATTTGGGCCGGGGATGAATATTGTCCCCTGAACCTGAGAAAGAAGGTCCTTCCTGTTCGGAATCGCCCAAGGCGAAACGTCGAGGAGAGATATCAACTCCAAGAACCATATCCTGTTCGGCCAGCTTGGCACTATCAGTAGGAGGCAAGACCCTTGCTGGCGAACATTGGCCAAGACTCCTGGGAGCAGAGAAAGGGTCATGTATGTGTCATAACGTCCAGACCCAAGGGGGCAGGGTAACTCAGGGAGAAGTAGAGGAGACATTGCGCTGTTCATAGAGGCGAAGAGGTCCTCCTCTGCCCTGTACAATCTCACCCAAATTTTCTCCAAGTGGAAGGAGCCCGAGCATTTAAAATGGTCTCGATAACCTCAGGAGAAAGCCCTGTGTCCCTCAGTTGGTACCCTTAGGGGCCAAGCATGAAAGGTTCCACAATTCAGGGCAGGGATGAAATATTGTCCCCTGCCTGGACAGTAAATCTGCTTCCACATATGGGCATCCAGGGATATAAGCTAACAGGAGCTGCCCTGGACCCCAAGGAGAATCCGACGCATCAGAAATACAGCTGACAAGAACGTGGATCTCCCTGATGTTTTATGTAAGAGGCTACCGCTGTATTGCCCTCCCGAAACCAAGACATGGCAACCTCTCGAGACAGTGACTGTGACAACCGAGCTGACGACCCTCCTATTCCCCTTAAGCTGGATGACCACTTAAGGCCGCTACCCAGCCCATCAGGGAGGCATCTGTCATTAGAAGCCTGCAAAAACAAGACGCACCTAGAGTGGGACCCAAGGTAAAAAACCGGGGTCTGAACCACATAGAAAGGGAACGAAGCCCACAGCGTGTAATCCTTATTAGCCTAGGGGATTTCAGGGTGTTCTGAATGGACTCAATTCTAGCAGGAGACAGTTGTGCCTGCATTGTGACTGAACACCATACGATGCCCCAATAGACAGTGTTCTGAGTGGGAGAGAGGACGCTTTTCTTGGCGTTGAGCATAAACCCCTGTGCTGAACTGCCAGTTCCTGGAACTGCACTAAGATCAGCCAGTCGTCTATGTAATTCAGAATGCGGATGCTCCGTAGTCGCAAAGGAGCTGGCGCTGCATCATGCATTTGTGAATGTGCGGGTAAAAAGGGATAGGCCAAATGGAAGAACCCGATACTGGAACCTCAGGAACTTCCTGTGTTGTGGCAGAACTTCTAAATGAAGAAGTAAAGAAGTGCGTCATAAGATCGATGGTGACCAGCCAAACGAGACGTTGGGCTTGAGACACGATCGTCTTGATAGGCAGCATCTAGGACTTGAACACCCAGACTGGGCAGTTCAAGCTTTAAGATCTAAGCCAGACACCACCCCTCACCCTCCATGGGAACCAGGAAGTACTTGGTGTAATAACCTAACTCTCTCTCTGATAGGGGAACACGTTCTATGGCCCCTTTAACCAGGAGAT